>NW_011888852.1:2831020-2839071 GCF_000151845.1 Pteropus vampyrus | reverse complement strand
CCTTAAATGCACATAGGACAAGGTTATTTATTGATTGCTTGATGAAAATGTGTTACCAGAGGCTCCTGGGATCCTACTTTTTATTTTCCTTGAATTGATGGTTCGGTATTCACTAATTCAGTGTTTACGAGACTTAACTACCGTAAATAACAAGAATCAACTATATCTGGTCTTGATAGATATATTAGCTTGGTATCACATACGTTTTGCCTACTGGATTTGATATATATATATACTTAGATAGTTATTCATTCAAAATGTTTTTACTAGGTGCTTCCCTTATGCCCGGCCCTGTTGGATATTGATGATAAGATGAGGAGAAAAACAACCATAGTCCTTGTCTTACTGGCTAGAGGAAAAGGCAGGTTGTAAAGACACAGGTCAATGTAAAATTACAAAAATGTGACAATGTTGTAAAGGCAAAGCACAGGGCATTAGGAGGGCAGAGTGTGCATCAGACACCTGTCATCATCCGGCAGTGTTAGGGCGTGAAGTTCAAGCTGAGATCTGAGGGAGGAAAAGCAGTTAGTTTTGTGCGGTGCAGAGGTGTGGGTGAGGTTTCCAGGCAGAGGAGGCAGCGCGTTACAGACTCTGTGAGAGGAGGGTCATGGCACCTTCAGGCAACCGGAAGCATGAGAGTGGCTGGGGCGTGGAGAACCAAGGGGGTCTGAGGGGACGATAGCTCCAGAGGTGGGCAGGTAGCAGTCCCATGGAAGCTTGCAAGATCATTGAAGACTCTAATTTTTATCTAAATATCCTAAGTAGGTTATTAAAAGTTTTTTAGCAGTGGCATGGTCATATTTGTGTTTTTTAATGATTATTCTTGCTACAGAGAAGAAGACAGACTGAGGGAGGTGAGGAGCCCAGGAAGACAGCTCTCGTATATGTTTATGCATGAGATGATGGTGACATGGGGTGGGTGGGGTGGGTGAGACGGACAGAGGAGTAGGTGTGCTGCGAACTATGGAGAAGACAACATTGCTGTTAAAGTAGACTGATTGATATCGAATAATATTGATTGATATTGAATGCATGCAAGAGAGGATCCCTGAGCTCTCAGATGCTAGCTATGCGAGTGCTGGAATAAAGGCATGACAAAATGTCATGCTCTCCCGCCCTGAATGTGGGAGACTTGCATAAAAAATGACACGTGGGGCTTCAAAGCTCAGTTTCCACATTTGCATGTAATTCTTCTCTAGAATCGTATTCTTTGAGTAAAGTGGTTTTTTGTTGTTGTTGTTTTTGCTTTTGAGAATGTGCTTTGAAAAACATACAGGTCTGTGCTAATACAGCCTTTTTTCATATTTTAGAAAACAATACAAACAGAAAAATGCACTTTAGAAAATGTAGTGGCTATTATGAATTATTATGTGATTGAAAATGGTAATACTGATTTTATATCTCACTTGATGTCATGGCACCATTTTATTACTCTCTGATGTGTTCATAAGTGTGAATCATGTTGTTCTGTTTCTCGAAGATGTTCCTTTATGTCAATAAAAATTTAAAAAGGCATTTATTGTTCTAAAAAAGTGCTTTTCTAATTGATAAAAGGATGAAAGTAATTCATTTTTTAAATCTGAAGATTAATGGATCTATAGTTACTTGAGGTAATTTCTATCTCAGAAAAGTATAAATTGGTGTTGTTTTGATACTGTTTTGTTTTCCCATTTATTCTGTTCATCGAATGTATATGTAGTAAATGGATTTGATAACGCTCAAATATGCCTTTCACTTTTGTGTTGCAAAACACCTAAACAGAATTCTTCTATATAGAGAGTGTTCGTGGTCGACCAGTTAGAAAGTGTTACCTAAGCTCCGAGGTTTCCAGCTCCACCTTTCTCTTGTCAGTTTATTAGACACTTGATTTTCTCACGGGACTCTACAAGGTCTAGAAATACAAACACAAAAGGAACACAGTCTTTGCTCTTTGGAGTTTACCAGAAGAAATGAAGACTACTGGGGAAAGTTTCTATAAGCTGCTATGAGAGCAGAGGAAGAAGAAGAATCAGGAGGATTTTCCAGAGGAAGGGCCACTGAAGGCTTGAAGGAAGAATTGAGATTGGCCAGCCAGATGGGACGGCATGTGCCAGAGTAGGCAGGCTTAAAAAACACAGCATATTTGCAGAACTGCAAGAATTTGGAAGATGGTCATGAATGAAAGAAGGAAGATGAATATCTCATATCAGAAGGTGCTTCATTACCCAGAGTCTGCATTTTGGCATGGAAAATGTGCTGGTTACATAAGGAGAGACACTATGAATGAGTATTTGATATAATTTCCTTTCATTTAAACTAATCAGATAACAAATAGTGTAGACAATAGAATAATGTATTGGGACTTTTTATCATTAATTTTTGAATCTTGTATCTGCTGGGATGTAGATGAAATAATTATAAATGTCTGAATTTCTTGATAAATTGCTTTCAGATTTTTGAGTAACCTGAAACATCTCTGAATGTAGGCTTATTCTCTTCTTTTGCCTTCTCTGTTCTTCTTTTTTTCTTGAAGTTCAAGCATAATAAAGATTGGTATTTACCATTTTCTTTTGGTTTTAAAGGTAAGGCTTTTGGGTTTCATAGGTGGGAGGAGATCATATTTAAACACTTTCCTTCTAAGTTCCTATTTAGATTAATATGAATTTGTTCTTAAACTCTAACAATTAAAATTTCCCCCTTAGTCCTATTTCTTGCTATTTAAAAAAAAATTAGGACTGATTTTAGATTCTCTTAGATATATCCTCTATTTCAGAACGATTTCTTAGTAGAAACTCATGCTAAAGTCAAGGTTTTAATAAAGAGCATGCAAATAGCTTACTTTAAACAGAATATTTCACAAAAAGCAATGCTATTAACTAAACCACACAATATAGCCATTTAAAAATCTACCCTGATTATAAAATTTTAAAGATCTTAAAATAGATTTCATGTAAAACCTTGGTCTTCTCATACGAAGGAAAACAACACTCCATTATCTCCAGGTTTATTATTCTAAAAGGTTTTAGGTTTTCCTTGCCAAATTGGATTCAGACCAAACTCCTAAATAAATGAAACATCTTTTTCCTCTCCTTTAAGTGTTCTGACTCTGAAGGCCTTGGTTTCCTTGGGTTGGAGCTGTTTCAACATCTCGAAATGAAACGACTAATTAAAATGTTTTGTGTTTGGCTTGGAGTGTTTCTTTTTCTTTGGCTAGAGTTCTGTCTTCTTTAGTTGCAGCCAGTGCAGCATATTTCAATTTCTAAATTTTGGTGTGGAAAATACCACTGGTTGGGAAACAACAACAATAAAAAACTGAACGAAGCTACCTTTCTCTGCCTGATTCCAAGTAGGACACGTGCCAAGAAGCCACCATCACTTTTCATAGCTTTATAATAAAATATTTTCTTTATGTGACTATTGACTTTATGTAGTACTGTTTGTTCTATGTTTATGAGTGCTTCTTGATTTTAGAGAAAGTACTTATTTTATCAACATATTTGAGAGCCTGAGAGAATATAATACCCTTTGATATTATTTCTTGTTTATTATTTGCCCTCTCTGCTAGACTGTTGCTCCTTTAGGGAGGGCCTATGCCTTTCTTGCTCACTGTTGAATCCTTCCTATAGAATATAATGTCTGAAACACAGGTACTAAAGTAATATCAACTGAATGAATGAATAGATGGGCTGACTAGACATAGTCCCTGCATTCAAAAACAACACAGACAAATGGGGACAGACAGGAACCAATAGAAGCATTCATTCATAAAAAAACTACACAGCACCTATGATGGACCAATTCCCTGTGCTTAGACGGAGCAGGAAATGTAAGGAAAAGATTCACAGAGGAGATGCTGTCTCAATGGTATCTTGAGGAATAAATACGAGGTTCCTAGCAAGCCTAGAACACGAGTGAGGGGAAATATATGCCAGACAAAGGAAACCACACTAACAGGGAATGCGTACTTTACGACCATATTCAATTGGAGGTACTGGGGGCGGGGGGCATGAAGGGGAGATTCCCAGAGGGTTTGGAGCTCAAGATAAAGATTTTTAATGTACGCTTCTTGCCTAATTTATATGGATATGTGTGTGTGTGTGTGTATGTGTGTCTGTGTGTGTGTGTGTATGTGTGTCTGTGTGTGTGTGTGTGTGTGTGTGTATATACATATATATATATATATTCCCCCCTAAATATAGTGTTGGGGACTCCATGAACACTAAATAAACAACGGACAATTTGTAGACTGATTAGATTTAGCTTAAAGAACACTTATGAACAATTACGCAAAATGACAAAACTGTACATTTGAGAGAGTGCAATGAAATTTTTAAAAAAATATACTTTTCCATTTGAGAAGGACTGTGACCATATGTTGACCCTCGTACTCCTATACACAGGAGGCATCATGGCTTCCAACTATTTTGTGTGGGTTATGTCAGATATTAGTAGAGATGGTTTTGGAGGTGTTATTATCCTTATTGTGTAAGAACTTGCAATATAATAGGTACTTTTTTATATTAAACATAAAAGGACACAAAATAAACAGAGAAAAAACACTGAGAGCAGGTCTCCCATGATGGGCTTTCCAATTTTAAAATCATAAAGAGAGAAGAGCAGAAGAAGGTCAGATGCTTTGAGTGTATCATGACTAATTAGTCAGGATAGAGAGTGAATGCAGTTGCTTTGTGCCTGCTGACCAATATGAAAAAGCATCCTGCACTGGTGAAGCCTCGGGAGCCTGCTTGCCAAGAAGGTGGTTTGGAGAGATATCAGTGAGCTGAGTCAGGAAAAGTGGGGAAGTGGAACTGGGTGGCCAGCTGAGTACTGAAGGAAGGCTCAAATTTAATTGTGGCCTAAAGAAGGTAAGTAATCTAGGGCTCTCAGGGGAAGTATTTGAAACACACACACACACACACACACACACACACACACACACAGAATCAGGACATTATCTTTAGTGCAAAAGGAATTATAAATAGCAAATATCTCTTTAAGAAAAGAATGTTGTAATGGTAAACATATTATAGCTCTGCAGGTAAACTTTTGGGGTTATAAACCCATCTATCTAATTAAATCCTGACTTTGAGATGTCATTATTTTAAAATATCTTTCTCAAGTGGGGCCTTTCTGCATGATAAAGCACGACAGTATCTACTTTCAAATTCCCTTCCATGAGTATTGGGCTGAGCAGATGTATTTATTTTTTGACATGGGCATTCTGAAATCTCTTTACGTGGGAGCTTTGAAAGTTGGCCTCCTCTGATTATGTTTTAGCCAGTGAATCCAGGAAGGGAACTAAGAGTCCTGTTCCAGTGACCTGTAGAATATGTGCTATGTTTGTCTTCTCTGCCGAAATAGTTATCAATTATGTGTGTTCTGAACGTATACTAACCTTTTTTTAGAAGAGGGTTAAAAGATGTCTAAAATGTACCTGTGCTCCAGTTTATTAAGGAGAATGAAAAAAAAATCCATAGAGAAGATGAAAAGAAAATAATTCAGAAATCATCTAAAAATAAAAACATATTCTAAAGAAGTAAGATGGAGTACAGGGAAAATCAATACCAGTGTTAAGAAGTACAGAAGTGAATGAATGTGACATTGGGGAACAGACAAGGAAAGAAATTATCCCTAGTGTAGCATGACATAAGACTTGAAGAGGAAACGATGTGCTAATTTTGAGAGAATATTGAGAAGGATTTCTAAGAATTAGTGAGTAAACAAAATCTTACTAGAACCTCAAGAGGATTGACCACATGCTCCCCTCCCCTAAACACCACACACACACACACACACACACACACACACACAGAGGGTTAGATGATGGTGAATGGCTCCATACCAAGAAATATGTCAAAAAATAAATTCAGGATATATTTCTAGGTATTTGGAAGATCTGGATAGGAAACTGATGGACTTATAGACATAGAGTGTGCTATTTCTTCTTTCAAAGTTATGACTTGGAAAGGACGATAGGAAGATATGGTAAATAATCAGATGGCAAGATAGAAGTGGGAAAATAAAAGAATTTTGTCCTCTGGTATATGGTTTATGATAACAAAAGACAAAGAGCAGATAGCTTTTCATGAAGACTGGGAAGAAAATATTCAGGAAAGTAGCTGACTGAACTCTTGAGAGCAAGGACCATGTTTCATTCATCTCTGCATCTTACATGATTCATCTCTGCATCATGTTTCATTCATCTCTGCATCTTTAGCATCTAGTACAGTGCTTTAGGTATGGCAGGAGCTTAAAATTAAGAGACTTTAAGAGGTAGAAAGAAGAAAGCGTTAAGCAAAAAACCCCCCATAAATCACAATTCTATAAATGATAATAGATAAAAACAAAAACAAAAACATAATAACAATGACAAACTAAAGTGCAAGAGATGCCTAATTAGTCAGTCTCATAAGAAAACGGCAGGCAAACTGCTCAAGAGCAATAACTTCTGGCTGAAATTTGTACACAAACAAATGTAGAACAATTAAGAACTCAAGTAAAAAAGAGCTTGAAATGTTAATACAAGAAAGAGAAGTTATCTCACTGTTATCATTACATTTCAGTGGACAAAATAATAGAATCCAGCACACTGTTCTGAGGAAGTAGATTAGATACGGACTGGGGGTGTGGCAGGTAAATCCAGAACATAATTGATCCCAACCAATGGCGTGCTTGTGCAGGAGATAGCAAGTATGGAGATGGCTAAGACATAACATTTTATATCAAAGACTTCACAATCACAAATGGAGATGGATACGTAAATATTTAACTAAGGTAAGAAGTGGTAAGAACTATTATTAATATGCCCGAAGGGCCTTATGTTAGTTTCCTGGAGCTACCATAACAAAGTACCACATACCGGGTGGCTTAAAAACAGAAATGGATTGTGTCAGTTCTAGAAGTTGGAAGTCTGAGATCAAGGTGTGGGTAGGGTTAGTTCTTTTTGATGTCTGTGAGGACAAATCTGTTCCATGGCTCTGTCCTAGCTTCTAGTAGTTTGCTGGCAATCTTTGGTGTTCCTTGGCTTGTAGATGCATCACTCTGATCTCTGCCTGCATCGTCACATGATGTTCTTTCTGTGAATATGTCTGTGTCCCCTTTTTTATAAGGTTACCAGTCATGTTGGATTATGGTCCACTCTAATGGCCTTGTCTTATCTTGATGATCTAACTTGATGATCTATAAAGACCCTGATCCCAAATAAGGCCACATTCACAGGTACTGGCGATGAAGACTTTAATATTCCCACTGGGTGAAAATTCAGCCCGTATTAGGCCATCAGAACACTGGAACCACTGGGGCACATAGCACAGCACGTCCAGCTTGGCGAGTAACAGTAGATTTGAAAATCTGTTTTAAAATACGAAATTGGCTCAAAGGTGAGAAATAAAATGGCTGGAAAAGGGGAGATCTGCCTATTCAGTTAAGAAATTGCATTTTTAAAAATACAACTAGATTTATTAAATTCACTAACCATTTACTATGTGCCAGATGCCATGTATAAAGTTAGATAATCACTATCTCCAGAATAGGTAAAATTTTTTTTTGGCTGAAAACTTTCTCAGGACATAGAACAGTGCAACTGCGAGTATGGAATTAATTCCTAATACCTGGAAATAAAGGAAAGAACATATTTCTTATTATAGGGGAAATTAGCGAAAACGTAGGAGAAAGTGACCGCGTCATTGAGATTATGATCATGAGAGAGGCAATGTTAGGTATAATCAGACACATCTCCACAATTTAAGAAAGCAAATGTTATAAAGCTCAGGAAAAAAAGCAGTTTTAGTTCTATGACCAGAGAGGACCACAGGATGTTAGAAGTCGCTGTGCTTAGAGCATCATCCACAAGCTGCCCCAGACTTGGTGAGGGGCACAGGAGTTCACCCAGTTCCATCACGGCCCTGGGTTTGGCTTTCATATCCAGCACCTAGGGCTTCATAAAACTTGAATCCGTCCTTGCTGAATGATGATAATTGTGACTCTGTTACGAAAATAATGTAGAAAACACACACGCATACAAAAGATTTTGAAAGTTCCAGAGCAGTTTCTGCCATACAAAAACGTAAAAA
>NW_011888852.1:2827720-2829830 GCF_000151845.1 Pteropus vampyrus | reverse complement strand
GCTGTTTTTAGAGATGTCATTCCTCTTTATACTTAATATTCTATTATTGTCTTGTTTGTTGCCTGTGGACAAAATTTCAATTTACCCTGGACTCAGATTTTTTACCCCCCCAAAAATTAGAAAAATGTAATGTACTTCACTATTTCAGAATTTATTTATTCATTCATCCAACACATTTTGTTGAAGCTCTACCTCCTGGAGGTGCCGTGTCAGCCCTGAAGATGTAACCATGATGAGGACAGACGTGGCCCCTGCTCCGGAGGGTGTCACAGACCACTAGGATAAAAGATTCCTGCAACACATTCACTTAGAAGATTCTAGCTTTGATAGCAGTGCCCTAATATTCACATTTCCTTTAAAGCACACTCTGCCTTTTCCAGATCGGTACTAGTAAATGACCATGTAATGATTTGAGGATCACAAAGCATGTGGAAAGCTTTCATTAAAACTAGATGGAAAGCATGGATGCTTAAAGTCCAAGCAGTTTTATAAATTAAACTAAATGAATTGTTAACTTTATAATTTTGAATAACCTCAAAATGATTTTCTGTAACCTTCTTAATCAACAAACCTGTAATTAGGGTACAAATGTTTCCTCTTTGTGACTCACTCTCTGAGTGAACTCTGTTTGGCAAGAATTTCTTTTCAGAAATTGCTTTTGTTCAGGAAGAACTTTTCATTTCTTTATATGCTAAAATAGAGTCTTTTATACTTAAGAATGAATGATTCTCTCCAAGGGATGAGGGATGAACTTAATCAGTCTCTTATTGTATAGGTGGGAGCATATCAAATTTGTTGCATTTCTATCGGGATGAATCTTATTTTTCATACTTTCAGATTATAAATTTTAAAATCCTCCAGAAACACATTTCAGTGTCAGGAAGTTTTTCATGTTATCTAAATCTTCCAAGCTGTTCTTAGAGAAGATGAAGGACAGTTGGCTATAATCCTCTGTATAAGTGACAATTGTATAATTGACTTCCTTCATTCAACAAGTTTTTATTGAGCATCTACTACTAAGAACCAGGCTCTGGGATGAGTGAGCAAGACCACACATGACCCCAGCCCTTTAAAATTACTTTCATAACCAAAGATCTTTGCATTTAATGTTTTTCTTAGATCAGTTTTGCCAACCCTGAATCTCTATTTTTGCCTGTCCCACTTGTGTGCTGTATTGTATCGGGCAAGCCAATGACACTCTGTACAATAAGTTTTCTGAATCTGTAAAATAGGGATGGTTATAGTACTGAGTTGTTTTGAGGCCTGAATGAGCTAATAGATGCCTAAAAGATGTTAGCTCTTCCCATAGCCGTTATCATTTCAGTAGAGTCTCTGCAGTTGCACTCTTCTATCTGTATTTCAACTAGCCACATGTGACCTTTTAAATTTAATTAGTTAAAATTAAATAAAGTTAAAAATTCAGCCCCTCAGTTGCACTAGCAACGTTTCAGGAGCTCAGTACACCCATGCGGCCAGTGCCAGTGTACTAGATGGTGCATCAGATATAGAACTTTTTCATCATTGCAGAAAGTTCTATTGACTGTTGGACACTACTGGTCTCTAGAGCCCTCAAAAGATAGATAGATAGATAGATAGATAGATAGATAGATAGATAGATAGATAGATAGATAGATAGAGACAGACAGACAGACAGACAGACAGACCCCAAAGATGTTGGCTGGTGCGCAGAACTGGTAAACCTGGGCCCGCCTTATTTCCGGTGGGTTTGCTGCATGTCCCATCTGTGCAGAGTCATTCCAGTCATTTCTCCAGCAAGTCCCTTTTGAGGAGCTCTGTCACACAGTGTTTAAGAACACATGCTCTGGGCTAAGACTGCCTGGGGTTAAATTCTGGATTTACGACTTACTAGCTATGTGGTTTCAGACAAGTTTTTAACCTCTCTATCCCTACATTTCCTTCTATGTAAAATGGGGGAAGAATACAGTACCTACCTCATGAGTGAATCTACACAAACCACTGAGAACGATGCCTGGCCATGCAAAACCCTCAATAAAGCAATGTTACTAGGAACTCTGGCAGGGCTGAGGTCTATATGCACATAATTTCCACAAACATTTAATAGATATTATTTTTTTCTTCCTTTTTTTTT
>NW_011888852.1:2822344-2827670 GCF_000151845.1 Pteropus vampyrus | reverse complement strand
GTGGGTTTGCTGCATGTCCCATCTGTGCAGAGTCATTCCAGTCATTTCTCCAGCAAGTCCCTTTTGAGGAGCTCTGTCACACAGTGTTTAAGAACACATGCTCTGGGCTAAGACTGCCTGGGGTTAAATTCTGGATTTACGACTTACTAGCTATGTGGTTTCAGACAAGTTTTTAACCTCTCTATCCCTACATTTCCTTCTATGTAAAATGGGGGAAGAATACAGTACCTACCTCATGAGTGAATCTACACAAACCACTGAGAACGATGCCTGGCCATGCAAAACCCTCAATAAAGCAATGTTACTAGGAACTCTGGCAGGGCTGAGGTCTATATGCACATAATTTCCACAAACATTTAATAGATATTATTTTTTTCTTCCTTTTTTTTTTGACTTAGAACTACAAAAAGGTATAGGAAATTCTGATTATTATGGTTGATTGTCCAACCTTGTATGTGAACATAAAACAGAGAGCCTTATAAGATAACATACCGATTTTTGTAAAGCAGATAATCCATTTTCCTTCCTAACATTCTAGTTACCATTTTGTGTGCTCTTAGGGCAATTCAGATTATAATGTATTTTCAATTACTTAAACAAAGGAAGGGAGAAATTGTGAAAATAATCTAATACAACAGATAATTCAAACCATGGATGGATGCCGAAATCATTAATATTCATCTATTTAAATACGTTTGCTGATTCAATCCATATTTATCAAAAGTCTTCCGGGCAAAGTGTTGTGTTAGGTGCTATTTGTTTCAGAATAATTTGGCAGCAGTTATACCTTAGCAATTGTTTAGTTTGGGCTTGTATTTAAATTGGTTTATGTTCTCTAAACACGGAGTGACTGATGTTGGAAGACGGGTAGCCTGGGGTAGGGTCGTAGTAAGAGGGAGTCAGGCTGAGATTAGACATTCACCTCTATGTGTAATTTCATTTGTAAAATGATGACATCCCAGGAAAAAGGGAAAGTTCTTTATTAATATATATTCTTTGCATTCCAAGAGCAGTATTTTCAGCCTCAGAGGACCCAAAGGACGTTTCCATGTGACTGAGCATTGCCCTCTCCATGTAGGCTGCGGTGCTGAGCTTCGATCAGAGGCCTCCGATGGCCCAAGGAGAGTCCTGAGCACAGGATATGTTTACATTTACACAGAGTGAGCCTACAGGGAGAGCTGGGTGCTGAAACGACTATGTGAGGACTTAGCCAAATCCCCCTCTTCTTCACACGATTCTCTTCTGAAACAGAGGCTGACATGACCGGCCAGCTCTGCAGAGGGAACATCAACTAAGAAGCCACAATGCATCTCTTCTGTGGCTTCTGGTAATTTCAGATGGAGATATGAGTTTATGGGATTTAAATTTAGGTCTCACTTGCTGGTGTCCCAAGAAGATTTGGGGCAAGAAGGGCAACAAAGCAATTGCAAATTCATAAAATACATTTTGGTCTCAACAAGAAAGTCTTTGAAATCTGTAAAGTGTGATGTCAGAGGTCAGAGTACTGAGGAGTTGGGAATGATCAAAGTCCAAGTCTCTTAGTAAACCTGGGCAGAGTTGGAAAGCATCCACTCAAAGCACGCCATTCTCGTTACATACTCCAGAAATTAAGAAGGGTGAGTTCTTGGTCGACAGAGTAAGAAGAAGAGTGATAAAATGTGGAGTTTGAGGGCAGACCATTGACTTAACACTTAATTTGCGTTTTGACATAATTATTGACCAGGTTAGGGATGAATGGATGAAGACTTTGACGTATTTACATTCAGCCGATCATTAAATGTAAGAGCCTATAATTCAGATATTTGGAAACAAAAAATTTTGAACATTTTTCTCTTTTACTTGTGAAATACATGGGGCAGAATAGTTGAGTGTCAGCAGCCCCATAAGGTGGACATAAGACTAAGGGAAAATTTGTATTTTTCTCTCAAGCCCGCTAGCTAAAATATTTCTTCTGTTTTTCTCTCAAAAATCATCAGTGTATCAGGAAACACGCATCTCCATGATCTATCTGGAGTCCGAATAGGTTAAAAAGAAATGAGTTTTTTTTCTCCTGTTCAAAATCCTTTGTGTTACACCACGAGGTAATAAATGTCTACCAAAGGAAAATAAAGAGGAGCTCGGAGGAGAATCTAATTACCCACTTCAATCACTCCCACACAAAATGCCTGGCTAAAGGATGGGCAGGCAGAGCACCAGGGTTTTGGTAAGAATTTTAAATAAAAAGGAAGAGAAAAAATTGTTCCAGCACGAGTTCAGTAGAGAAATGGAGACAGCTGCTGCATTTTCTCCAACCTGCTGTCTCTTTCAACCTGACCCAAAGACAATCCAGCTCTCGGCTTAATTAATCCCTTGCTGTTTTTGATGATGGAGGAAAATGGGGCTCACCTACTGCTGTACCCTTAGCCAAAGAGCAAAGTTCCCAAAGAGGAGTGAAATGTATACCAATTGAGGAAAAAGAACCACTTGCAAAGAGGCCAGAGTGTGCATTCTTCTCCATGCTTCTTCTTCACTAATTTTCAATTTCATTTTAAGGCAAGTTTGCACAAAGCTCCATTCTCGATCCTTTTATCAACCTAAAATTATCAGGAGGCAATAATCAAGCAAAAGCATTTATTTGAGATCAAAGAACTGCAATTGGAGATACACAGAGTTGGGTAACAACCCAAATCATGTCCCCCTAGGGAGCAAAAGTCAGGATTTTTATTAAAAAAATAAAAAAGGAGTGTTTGCATAAATTGTTTACAAAGAGTTTTGATTGGTGTTGGCTGGAGAAAGCTAGTATTGGCCAAACATGAATGGTTGCTAAGGCAATTGCTAAGCTAAAGTCTGTTATTGTAGCAAGTTGTAGGTGTTCTTTGCTGAGTTCTTGGAATATATGTAGTTTGGCTCAGTTCAAAAGCCTTTGGTTCCACCAGGTGAGGATGTGCAGAAAGTCTACCCCCTTAATGGCCTCCTGGCTCCATCTTAAAACCTTTGAATAAGTGACTCCATTTTATTTCACCTTTCACACACTCCGATCTGTAAGAGCCCACGTAAGTTCAAACTCAGATTAACAAAACTGTTTTAAAGTTGTGTCCTAATCTCTCTTAAAAATTTCCAAGCCCTTATTTAAGTATTTTATAAGGGTCTTTCTCCTTTATGAAGCCTTCCTTGATTAAAACCTCCACGTTATCATATCTCCTTAGGGCCACGGTAAACTCGGTTTGAGGAAGAATCCTGGGACTGTGTGTAGACCAGTCCTGAGCATTTGAAAACCCAAGGATGACAGCCAAAGAGGTGAGGAAGCTGGAGGTCGGTTTTGAAAAGCAGCACAGTCAGGCTCAAGTGTGATTTAAAAGCTGTAATTAGGATACAAGGCTGGAACTGAGAACCTGGAACTGCACGGTTAAATCTGGAACCTAGATTTAGTTCTGTTTAAGAGGACCAGGTCAGGCTATGGACCCCGAGGGAGATGAACTCCCCAGGCCCACCCTCCCTGGTTGCTGGCATCGTGCTGTGGAGTGAGAGTATTCGAGCCACGTAAGATTCTTCAGCCACCTTGCTTGTACAAAGTACTAATTGATGTATTTTCTATTTTCTTATATAACCCTAATAAAACCCGGGGCTTCTGTTTTCTTAAGGAGGTCAAGCCATAAAAGCTCAATTAGTGCCAAAATTTAAAGAAAAAGGATATCTATGTTTTACCTGCATCTTTTAAAGAACTTTCAAGGGGTCCCATTTCATACTGGCCTCTCCTTGTCAGTTACCTCAGGCTCTGCAGCTTTTCCCATCAAAAACTCTAACCTTCCCTCACTGCTCAGCCTGAGAGGGTGTTCTTCACTCTGCCCAACCCTGCCTGAGCCTTGTATCACGTACATTGTGAAACCTCTCACTGTTCTTACAGGTTTCTTCTCAATCTCCTCTTCTGTCCTTCTCAACTCATTCTCCAGATTCCACATCAGAAAGGTCTAGGATCTGGACCAGCGCAAGCTTGTCAGCAGGCAGGAGATTGGGAAAGGAGGCAGCAATAAGTCTTGGCACCGTCTTGGTTTTGTCTTTATGTTCACTCACATCGATACGCTAGTTTTTGACGAGCTCTACTTTTCTCCCTAGTAAAATAATGTGTCCCATTACTGTAACTTTTCCAAATTTAAATTTTTAGTGGACAAAGTCTAAAATATTAGGCACTTTTGAATCAGCCATAGTGTTATGCAAATAAGCTATTAATAATCAGAATGATGGAGGGGAAGTTTAGATCTAAAATGACTCAGAGAAAAGTTAATATAAGGAGCTGAATCTCATTGAGTAGGTTCCCAGTTGAATCAGAGGTGCTCGGAAGGGTTGAAATATCTACTCGGCTTCTTAATGATCTTGTCACAGAATCATATTTGTATTAAAAACATGTGTAAGGTAGTGTTATTATGAAAATACAATTCTGAAGAAAATAGGAGACATTTAAAGTGAGATATTAATAACAGATACTCTTTAGTGAACACTCACTATATTCCTGGCTCTATTACATATGCTTGATAGTTCTCATAATAGCCTGAAAATGTAGCTATCTCATTTTATAGCTGTAGAAACTAAACCTAATTTTGAAGAATTTATCTAAGGTCATGCAACAGGTAAATGATAGAACATCAAATTAAACCAATGCTTCTTTCACCATTTAATCTTGATACACATCTACATTTACTCATATACAACATAAATGCCTCATGTGACTACGTATACTAGATAAGGACACAGAATAATATACAGCATCTAGAGCTGTATATATTTACTTATTTATATCTAGATTCATATGTCAGACTAAAATAGAACTACTAGGGAAAAGAGACAATGAGTTGAGATTGTTGTGACTAGAAAAATCAAATTTCATCTGGAACAAAACAGCCTTAGAAGAGGTTTTCATCTAGATGTAATTGTCAATCCTTTGGTTTGACCTAGCACGCTGACACTGCAGTTACTTGTTTTAATTTTACAACTAAATTTAAGGAAATAGTTTTGAATTTAACTTAAAAATGTTCATGGGGCATATGAACTTGATTTTTAAAGTGGGAAAATAAAAAATAAAAGCAAAGCGTGGAATGTTGGTATGGATTGGGGGAGAAGAGAAGAAAAGCTTATGCCTTCACTCACTCATGTGTTAATTAAGCTGCTCCTTTAATATCTAGCACATAGCAAGTCTTTAGCTGGGAAGGAGGATACAAAGTCTTCATCCTCCAGGAGCTCATCCTCAGTGAATAAGATATGACTGGCGCTCAGTGTTCTCAGGCCACAGAAATGCAAAGAAGAGACTGACTCATTTTGTAGGTACAAGGACAGATTGCAAAGTAAGTTTTCT
>NW_011888852.1:2813369-2822294 GCF_000151845.1 Pteropus vampyrus | reverse complement strand
CTTAGAAGAGGTTTTCATCTAGATGTAATTGTCAATCCTTTGGTTTGACCTAGCACGCTGACACTGCAGTTACTTGTTTTAATTTTACAACTAAATTTAAGGAAATAGTTTTGAATTTAACTTAAAAATGTTCATGGGGCATATGAACTTGATTTTTAAAGTGGGAAAATAAAAAATAAAAGCAAAGCGTGGAATGTTGGTATGGATTGGGGGAGAAGAGAAGAAAAGCTCATGCCTTCACTCACTCATGTGTTAATTAAGCTGCTCCTTTAATATCTAGCACATAGCAAGTCTTTAGCTGGGAAGGAGGATACAAAGTCTTCATCCTCCAGGAGCTCATCCTCAGTGAATAAGATATGACTGGCGCTCAGTGTTCTCAGGCCACAGAAATGCAAAGAAGAGACTGACTCATTTTGTAGGTACAAGGACAGATTGCAAAGTAAGTTTTCTACTGTCTCACAGGGTGGGCAGTGTTTTTAAGAATGGAGAACAAAGGGCAAGACAGTTCTGATGGATTTCCCATGCGAGCAGAGGCAGGGAGAGCAGGCAGTGCCTGCAGCAGAGCAAACCGAGGGTGTAGTCAGTTGAATACTTGCAGTTAGAGAATAGGATTGGATGGAAAGGAAATCTGTGGGACTAAAAATGTTCAGGACCCTGTTGGAAAGAGATACTTGTGTTTTACCTTGGGTTCTGGAGGAAGACATGAAAATTGTCTTTTCTGTGGATCAACACTGGAAAGCTGGAGTGGCTGGAGAGTATTATTTTTTCTTTAATAATTGGGTTCCACTGTCTCTCAGACAATAGTTTCTTATGGCTGCAATAGTAAATCACTAAAACAACAGAAATCTATTCTCTTACAACACTGGAGGCCGGAAGTCCAAAATGAGTCTTAGGGGTCTAAAAACAAGGGGTGAATAAGTTTGGTTTCTTCTGGAGATTCCAGGGAGGAATCTGGCCTTCGTCTCTTTCAGATGGCTGCCGACACTCCTTGGTTTGTGGTGGCATCACTCCAATATCTGCTCTCTCGTCATATTACCTTCTCTCCTGTATTTAAATCTTCCTCTTATAAAAACAACTGTGATTACGTTTTGGGCTGATTGGGATAAGCTTCCCATCCCCAGATCCTTGATTTAATCACACACGTGAAGTCTTTTTTGCCATGTAAGTTAATAATCACGGGTTAGTAATCACGGGGATCGGGGCGTGGATATCTTTGAGAATAGTCCTTCAGCCTACCACGGTCTCTTGGCCTTTTGGTTCTCTGGATCTTTACAGATGGCCTGTTAGGCTCTCCAGACACTACTGAGGTCTATATATTTGGCCTCTTGGGCTGTAAATTTCTCTTACAGTAAACTCTGCAGCAATCTAAGCCTCCCTTGGTGTCGAGACCTGCATCCTTTTGGTGGAGTGAATAATTTGGCTGCATAACCCTTGGATGTTAGGGTTTGAAGTAAATAACATTGGGCAGGGGCTGGCAGCTGCTGCTGCAGCTCTGACAGCTGAGAAATACCAGCAATGAAAAGATCAGCATATATATAGGAGAAAGTGCTAGGATATTTTGAACATGCGGGTGGTTGCTGTTGATACAGGACTGGATTAACAAGAATCGTGGACAGAGAAGGGCAGCCTCAGGGACATATTTCTGCAGACGCTAAAGTCCCTCTTTCCAGTCTTTCCAGTTTTGCCTCGGAGCCATCTTCTTTTGTTGTTTATCCACACCCACATCCAACCTGTCACGTTAACTGTTCTGTCTCTCTGTATCCCTGTATTCTTTATCACCTGATCACAGTTATACTACACTTAAACTATAAGCAATGTGAGTCTCAAAAGTGGTGTTCATCTTCCTGAACCAATGTGTGAGTTTAGCACCTGACCAGGTAAAAGAAGACCTGGTTAAGACTAGGTTAGGTGACATGGTTTCTCAGAGTTGGAACTAGTGTTTTTCTGATCCAAATCCATCAGTGTACAGACCTTCTGCTTCATTCGTACTCACTGCATAAATGCATTGTGTGCTCCTCCAAAGAAACACACATTAATGTGTGTAGGAGGGCGCCATGCACCTTTGAAAAGAAGCCAGCCAGAGGGAAAAGAATTCTGTCCAGCTTGTGCACAAAGCATGCCATTAAATAAACGAACGAGTGAATGGACTGATGTATTTAGAGACTACAAAGGAAATGTGACTTCTCTTCCATTGAATGTGAAAACATGGTCCCTCTTTTTCCGTCCTCTAATGAGGCAGGTCAGATGGAGCACATCTCTTGATGTCCTCTCTGTACAAGTCTGCCTTAGGCCTCAAAGCTTCCTAAGAGTAGAGATAGAGCAGAGAGTGCTCCAACCTCTCAAAGCTCCACAGGGGATAATTTATTATACACTAGCTCATTAAATCCCTTATTCTAATGCAGTTACTATGCCTTTATTTTCTCCTTAATGTGCAAATTATGAAGACTTCTCAGAATATGAAAATTGTCCTTTTATTCTCTTCCAGAAAGTATCCATACTATCAACATCTCTTTGCAATGTGATTTAGAAATACATTTGAGGCATTAAAAAGCATAGAAACCAAAGTATTCTTTCTCACTCGTTTTCTGCAACAAAATCCCTACCCGTTTTTTAATGTAGAAAGATATTTCTATGTCATCCCCAAGAACAGTTTTAGACACACTTAAATGGGTGCAGAGTAGTTCTCGGCAGTGGATACTTGTTGAGATCAGCTGCCCAGCATCCATCCAGCTTTCCTACTTGGAGAGAATCCCATGGAAGCTGAAAGGAGGCAGATGTTTCCTTTCCCAGCTCCTCGGCTGCCAAAAGATGGAAAACTGAACACGCCTGGTCCATCCAATGTCTTCACCAAGGTATAGAATCCAGAGCCTGTTATGTAAGTAGGTGGGAATGACTGGGAAATCTTGCTGTGCTGGTGGCATGGTACTTGGGTCAAGGTGCAAGGCCCCATGGTAGCCGCATCCTGGATTCAGTATTGGTCAGAGTTTCCATGTCCATGATGATGATGTGCAGTGACCAGCAACAATGATAGCAGCATCCTGACCAGACTCCTTATAAGGCATCATTGGGGCTGTATTTCTGGCTGTCTGGACTTTCATGGTTTCTGACTTTTTCTACCCTAGCTCTATAGCCTTCTCAGTGATACTGGGAGAGGATAGTCTTCCAAAAAGTTTTGGTGCAAATCGAATGACATTAATCAACATTAAACACGAAAATATGACACCTGGCTTCTATGCACTTATAATTATAGCTAGGCCTCTCTTTAAATAACCCTAAAAAAATATATGAAAATGTACGTTTACAGACCTGATAAATGGTGATTAAAATTGATGCTCTGTATCCTTGGGTTCTGCATCCATGGAATGCAACCAACCACAGATGGAAAATACTTGGAAAAAAAACTATTAGGTTTTTGCTGACAAGTACTGTGTAGTTAGGCATATGATGGTTGTATTCGTACTGAACATGTACAGATTTCTTTTTCTTATCATTATTCCCTAAACCAACAGTCCCAAGCATTTTGACACCAGAGACCAGTGCTCCTATGAGAATCTAATGCCTGATGATCTGAGGCAGAGCCGAGGCGGTGATGCTGGCGCTGGGGAGCAGCTGCAAATACAGATGCAGCTTCGCTCGCTCATCCTCCGCTCACCGCTTGCTGTGCAGCCCAGTTCCTAACAGGCCTTGGACTGGTACTGGTCTGCAGCCTAGGGATTGGGGACCCCCGCCCTAAACAATATAGTTTAACAACTATTTATATAGCATTTATATTGTATTAGGTCTTATAAATAATCTAGAGATCATTTAAAATTTACGGTAGGATGTGCTTAAGTTATATGAAAATATTTCGCCATTTTATATAAGAAAATTGAACATCTTTGGATTTTGGTATCATGGGTGGGGCTCTGGAACCAATCTCCTGTGGATAATGAAGGATGACTATTTCTTTTGTTCTAAAGATTTTCTATAAATTATTAATTCTCTTATGAATTCTGAAGAAAGTAAGGGGTAGACAACAAATATGGCTATCAAAATAGGTCACAAGAGGACACACTTAGATAAAAACATTTGTTGCAACGGTGGTGTTTTGATTATGTCGAAATCTGAGTTTGTTAGGTAGATATGCAGAGATGAGTTATAAAGCCTTGAAGCTTTTCTAGGGCCACTGGTCTTTAAATCTTCCCTCTCCTGCTCAGATTCCTGGTCTGAAACTCTGAAGCTCAGCTGATAAGGTCGTTCTGCCCTTAGACTGAAGTGTTGACGTAGGCATAATGATAGGGTAGGAGAATTGGGGGTTTTCAGCCATTTTTAGAAGCACCACCTTCTTGATTTGCCTTCATACTGTGTGCATTTGTTTCTCTTTAAAAAATTGTGCTTATGAAATTTCACTGTAATCAAAGAACCAAAAATAGCTCTTAAATAGGTTTAGCATTTTTACTCCAGGTGTGGATTTTTTTTTTTCTGTCTTCAGGCCATGGTATAAGAATCCACCTGGTTGATTGGATTCCTGATGCAATGTCAGGTCGTATGCATCCTGCCCCTGCTCCCACCTAGTCGATATCTTAATTTTTAAATTATCTTAGAGAGACTTCAAAAGGAAATCAATGGTGAAAATGAAGAAACATTATTACTCTGGTAATCGATACCGTTTCACTTTATTACATGGAAATTTGAAAGCAGTATTAACAAAAGTGGCATATGAAAAGTATAGTCTCTACATTATTTGTCATTTTCTTAATCCTTAAATGATCCCAGATTTGGGGAAGGAAAAAGAGAAAGTCACTAAGCTCTGACATTATATTTTTTCCAAATCTACATACCTGAGAAAAAGTTCCTATTTAAAAAAAGTGCAAAAGTTCATTCACATGACATAAATAGGTACATATTTATATCCGACTAACTTTATCTTGATAATCGTGCTCATATATTTTAATACTAACATCGATGATTTTTATATTTAATATTTAATTTTATATTTAATATTGAGTTGGTTCTAATTTGGGACGCTTTAAAGGCAGATTTGACATTGCTGAGTTATCCTTTGCCTGTGATTCTGGGTGATGAACCGATTCTTATCTAAAACTCAACCTTCTTCTGTCAAACCCTTTCATGCCTACAAAGCACTTTTGCAAAGCTTTGCTTTAGGTAAGTTGAAGTCATTGGGTGAGTTCGTGCTTTAATTCCTCTCCTGGTACCTATAAGCGCGGCCTGCCTCCCACCCCAGGCCCCCAGATTCAAGGAGCAAAGGGCTCGCCTATTCTCCAGCATCTGCGCTGCAAGCTCCATGCCCTCCACTTTCTCAGAGACCCCTCTATCGACCACCCCTCCTTTTTTTACTTCTTATCTACTGACACGCCCCCTTCCTGTGCCTCCCACCCACATTTAACATAGAAACATATACTCAGTTATCTCCCATGTGAGAATCGAACCATCCACACCCAAAACAACAACATTTTACTGAGCCCTAACACCACCTCTGTCAGCTCTTTGAAGGACGAGTCTACCCTCATGCTGTCCCTTTTATTTCCCTTACTTCGTGGTCCTGCCCCCAATCCCCGCTCCCTGAGAAGGCTCTGATGCCCCTATTACCGACACTGCACCGAAGCCACAGCTGCACCCCAGTTCATTCCTCACTGATCCCTCTGGCGTTTGACATCCGTGGCCGCACCCTCCACTCCAAATTTCTTCTTCATTGGCTCCTTTGGCTTTTTCCTGTTTTTATCCTTCCTCTCCAGCCTCTCTTTACCACTTTTATAGATTTTAGAGATTGCTGGCCAAACGTTGATGTTACCCAGGGTATGTCCTTGAATCTGTACTCTCCTCATTCTAAGTATTTCCCACCTAATCCCATGGTTTCATCTGTGACTGATATTCTAATGACCCCCTAATCCATACTGTACATTTAATCTCTCTGCCAACCTCCAAACTTGTATTTCCTGTAATGTGTGAGATGTGTCCAAGACTTGGTTTGTTACATTTTTCTCCAAACCTACTTTTACCTCCCTTGAGTGACCCTAGGGAAAAAAAATGAAAGACAGCATAATCTTAGACATTTTCCTCTCACAAACTTCACCATGTTCCATCAGTTACTAAATTTTATATACTGTCTTAGGTCGAATTCCCTCTAATCTACTCTCTCTCTTTAGTTTAATACACAATGTCTTTATGTTCTAGACTCTTCTCACTTCTCTGTTCAGGGCTTCCCAAAGTGTGTTTCTCAGAATTTTAGGGCAAAGGGAGAGAGGTTCTGTCATCCGACTGCAGGCTTCTCATATGTCCACGTGCCTCATCAGTCTGCCAGAGGTGACTATGCCATACGGTGTTTCCCAAAGTTGTGTGCACTCAAGGAATCCCTTTTTGTCCAAAGATAATTGCAGAGTTCAGATAGTCCATGTAATGCAATTTGGAACATCCTCTTCCAACCTTATTTCTTGACACTTGGTCTTGCATAATGTACTCCAGCCAGATGGAGATTACTGAGGGTCCCCCAAATATAATGCTCTTCCTCACCTGTGTGCCTCCCACAAGCCTTCCCTCTGCCTAGCATATTGTTCCCTGAGTTATTGATTTAAATAGCTTCTATTTTTTCGGGATGAGTATCGCTGCCTGTGAGCATCCTTCCTTGCTTTCCTTCCCCTCCTGGATCTGATCTTAAACTTCCTCTTCTGTGTGGCCATTAAACTCAGTCATAGTATGTACGAACTATTCACTTTTGACTCTGTAATAGTCAGAAGCACATCCTACAGGACTGTGTCATGGACATCTAGTTTATTGCCTGGCACAGAGTAGATAATTAATAACTGTTTGTTAAATTCACACATGAATGAATGTGTTGGATAGAAAAAAATGAAAATCTGACCCAAGGGAACAAAGGCATAACATTCTTGTACAAAGGTTTATGATCAGGACAATGTTGGACACAAGCTGTGCACTTCTCAGAAAGGGAGAGCTGAAATGTGAGGAGAGGGAGTACAGAGGTTTTGGGATGTTCTGGAGAAAAGAGAGAGGGAGAAAATATTTTGCCAGAGGGGTTAGACTGTTACCTGGCTTCCCTGCTAATCGATACAAAATAATTTAATAGAACCAGAATTTTAAATGATTTCTTTCTTGATGGTATAAACCATATATGTTCATTGTAGAAATTTTGGAAGTCACAGAGAAGCACAAAGAAGAAACTATAATCTCATTACTCCAAAAGAATCTTTGTTAAGAGTTAGAGTAAAGCTCCAGCTCAGACTCAGAAAATTGAATTGTATTGTAATATTGAGATATGCTTTTCTTTATTTAATCATGTATTATAATAATTTCTCCAAGTCATTTTATATTCTTGAATAATGTGATTTTAAATAACTTTAGTGAATTCTATTGCATGCTACCTCCAACTTTGTTTAATCATTCATTATTGTTGGACATTAGGCTGTATAAAATCTTTCATTACTTTAAATAACATTGTAATAAATATAAGTAAGAAATTCCTGGGTCGAAGGGTTATTCTATTCTGATGATTTTGATTTGTAACACCAACTTGTCGTCTAGAAAGATGACATCAATTTATACTTTAATCAGCAGGCTTTGAGAGTGATAATTTTCACTCACTCTCTTTAATTGGATTCTAAAAAAATTTCTGTGCTATTTGAGATGAAAAATGATAGCTCCTTTAATTTCAATATTTTTTTGTTATTAATGATGTTGAAAATTTACTCATTAAGTTTTTGCTCACTTGTACTTATTCCTTTATAAATTGTCTTTTGCCCATTTGTAGTAAGATGTACATTTTGATTTTACTGATGAAGACGTAATGAGGTTTAACTCCTAAATTATCTTCGAAGCAGAGATCAGTGCTATGAAAATGGTTAATGATAAATATTACAGATGTTCTAAATCTAAAAAAGTAGATGTCAATAAAACTTGAAGACTAGATAGAAGCCATTTAGGTTTTTGTAGTTCTTGGGAATGAAATTGTAGAACTTTTAACCAATGAATCGCTTCCCCCTCATCTGTTCCCAGAATATATCTAAATCGCGCCATCTGCAGCTATTTCAAACAGTGTTTTGATCAGCACTCTGTGTGTGTGTGTGTGTGTGTGTGTCTTAGTGAAAGACCAGAGGGTCTGGATTCAAAAGGAGCTAGGGTCGAATTCTTGCTCCACTTTTACTAGTTTCTTGGTTTTGAAATTCAACCTCCCTGAACTTGAGTTCGTTTTTTTTTGTAAAATTGAGTTAACGATATCTTTGACATTGGGTTGGTCTAAATTCAGTGAGATAAGCTAGAAAAGCAGTCTAGATCAATACTTAGAACATAGTGATACGCTGTGATAAACCTACCCATTGATATGATTTCCTAATGTTTGCTGCACATGATCCGGACAAACGATGCATACGTTTTGGCAAAATTCTACCCCATCTGCACTGAGGGAGTGTCTGTCTGCCAACTTGTTCCCGGCTCCAACCCTGGGGAGATTAGGAGGATCAGCAGCAGAATGGCAGGTGTGCCAAGGTAGACAAGGTGCTGAAGACTCTCACATCCATTAGTCTGTGAGGTGACTGAGACTGAAATCAGCCTGCAGGAACTTTTCACTCTACAGTCTGTCTCCTTGCCAGATTTTGTATATTTAAAAACCAAACATACATTTTCTAGGCTGAGTTTCCTTCCTAACAATCTAGTTTCTTTGAGCAGTGTCACTTTGGATTCATCACTATTTCTATTTTCTTGATTTATCAGTCTGTTGGGCTTTATGAAATATCTGTTAGTATCTCTTTTTTTCGGTTCCCATATCTGCTTCCTTGGCTAGGCTCTCATCAGTTTCGATCTGGGTAAATGAGGCTGCCTGTTGGTGGGTGGCTCTGTCTTTATCTCTTCTAACAGCAGCCCATCCATGAAGTGATTCCTCCTCATCTACTATATCAAATCCAAGTCCTCGTGCTT
>NW_011888852.1:2803360-2813168 GCF_000151845.1 Pteropus vampyrus | reverse complement strand
CTCACAGATTTGTGGAGATGCTGGCATAAACAAACTTACTGTACCGCCAGTCCTATAAAAGTATAGTTCATACAATTATGTACAGTATGTAATACTTGTAATCAATAATTGTAATAAACAAATACGTTACTGGTTCATGCATTCACTATATCACATTTTTATTCTTATTGTAGAGTATACTCTTTCTACTTGTAAAAGAGAGAAGTCTGCCATAAAATAATCTGCGAGTTACCCCAGTAGCAGCGCCACCCATCTCACGTTTGCCATGTATCTTGATCGCATCATGTTCTCTAGTGCTTGATTGAATTTCCCTGTTGTTTTATACATTTAGTGAAGCCTAAGTGTAGTGTTTATAAAGTGTACAGGAGTGGACAGTAAGGTCCGAGGCCTTCACGTCCACTCACTGCTCAATCACTGACTCACCCAGAGCAACTTCCAGTTCTGCAAGCTCCATTCATGACAGGTGCCCTATATAGAAATACCATTTTTTATCTTTTAATCATGTTTTTACTGTACCTTCTCTATGTTTAGATATGTTTAGATACACCAGTACTTACCATTAGGTTGCAATGGCCTACAGTAGTCAGTACAGTAGCAAGCTGTACAGGTTTGTAGGGGGGGGCGGGCAATAGGCTCTACTGTACAGCCTACATGTGTAGTAGGCTTTACTATCTAGGTCTGTGTAAGTCACTCTGATGTTTGCACAGCGACAAAAGGGCTTAACGATGCATTTCTCCGAATGTATCCCTGACGTTAAGTGGCCCGTGACCGTATGTCCTTTCCATCATGCCAAATACAAACCATACTTATTTTTAATGTCCCCGGTGCTTCTCTTTCCGCTCCTAAGAACTTATTGAAATGCTCACCACCTTCAAAAGCTTAGCTTGAGGTATTTCTTCCGTGTGTCCTTCTCACATTTATCTCTTAATTCTCTGAATTTGTGATCCCAGACAATCGGTACAATGTTTAGCGTAAATGGCTTCATGTGTGTTGGTTGTCTTTCTGCAGCCCTCCTGTGGAAATTCTGGAGGGAACGCTCATCTATGCAGGCATCCCCTGCTTTTCAGAAGTTTGTGTTATGACACTTCAATTTTACAAAAGACATACATTAGTACCTGTTTCGCTAACTGAAAGAAATTTGAAGAGGATTTTCGCTTTACGAAAAAAGACAAAAAAAGAAAACTATTCAGAGTTTGTTTTGCAGCCAGTCATTATAAAGACGGTGGGACGCCTGGCATCCAGGGTGGCCCTGCCACACTCCTTCCCTGGGAACCACACTCAGCATCTCAGCCTCTGGCCGCCAGAATATTGAACTTGGTAAGCATTTGTGTTTTATCTCGATTTATCCTGTGCATCTGTTAGCAAGGTGTGTCCTAAGCTACGAGACAAGCCGAAGAACTCCTAAGGGTGTTACGCTTAGCATAAAACTGGACTTAATTAAGCGTTTCAATCTTGGTGAAGGAAATAAAGTCACTGTGCGTGCATTAAATTTTGAGCCTGAGAAAGTCCAAAAACGTTGCCATATAAATTAATGGTAATTGCTTCTTCACTTCAAGCCATTTTGGATTACGAAAGTTTTCGTAAGAACGCCAGACTTTCAGACAGTGGGCGGAGCCTGCGCGCATCTCTAGCCTTCCCGGCGCCCCGCCCACCGTACCGCCCATCGATCACTGAGGATGCGCGGCGCTGGCGGCTCCTGCAGTCCCGCGGTTCTGCCTCTGAGCCTGGACCTGCTCTTGCTGCTGCGAGTGCTTGCTCCTTCCAGCACTTCCTGTACAGTTCTTGATGATCTGATGATCTTTCTTTCAAACCTCAGCTTTCTTTTCCTTTGTTTCTCTCACGAATATTTCTCCAGCGTTTATCGATCTCTGCCCTTCCTAGGTTGCATAGCACAAAACTTTTTGACGCTAAACCATACGCCGTCGGTTATTGCTACGTCAGTGAGAATGTCCTGCTGTGGGAATCCTGGCGTCTGTTTTCCGGCTGGGGTGGCTCCTTAGATTCTCCGTTTTTCCATTTCCAGACTCTGCGATTCCTTAGCCTTTCTCTTCTGTTTGAGATAACCTCCACCCACGTTATTTCTTGGATTTTTCTACTACTAAGACTTGTTGAGGATCAGGCCCTACTATCACTGCAAACAAGCATATAGACCCTTTAAATTTTTAAGGGAGTATGAAATTGAGGGGAACTATAAGAGAGGCCACAGAGATATAATAAACAGGCTATATAAATACAATAAATAACAATTATTGGAATTATTATACTTATAATATCATAGTTATCATTTCTGATTTTTTTTTTTTCTGGCGGGGGCCCCAAAATCCTGCTTGTCTCTAGCATTTCTTTTGTGTTGAATAATTTAGTTACTTTTGCAATGGTTTACTGTGAATCGGGCACTAGGCTAGTTCCTAGGGATAACAGATAAATAAGACAGAATTCCTGCCATTAAACTATAAATATGTTCAAGTGCTGTAATGGGTGGGGGAGGGGAACAATGCTTTTTAAGTGTTTTCATTTCTTCAGAACCTCCAGCCTAGCTCCTAAAGTCCCATTTTCCCATGAAGTCCTTTAGTTCTGAAAGTATAGCTACAGGGTGAATAATAGGCCCTACCTGGTATCTTATAGTTGCAACTTCAGCATAACTATAAAATTATGAAACTGACATTTTAATAAGAATGGTGGAAGCTGTACATGGACGTAGGACTTGTCATTCTAAGTAATTCTCTTGGCAGGCTACACACTTATTTCACTGATGTTGCTCTTGCTAAAAACACTTTTTTACCATCTTTTTAGATATTGTTTCCAAACCAATTAGATCACCATTTAGGCAAATTATGCCCAACGCATTTTAGCTGCAACCAATTTTGCATCCTAAATAGCAGACTCTAGATTAATCATAAACCTTATTCTTCAGACTCAGCTTAGAATAACTTTTGGCTGTTTCCATAAACCATACACACATACCCACCAGATGGTAAAGATTTGGCAGTTCGGGGTAGATCTCTCCCCAAATGTGTTTCTAGTTCTAAAAATAGATCCTCAAATGGAATTCTCAGTAGGGTTGTGAGCAAGGACAGAATGATTAAAATGTGTGTAAAACTTCCCAAAGGGACCATTTTGGCTGACAACCCCATTTTAGGTTGGCTCATCTGGAAGCAGACTTTGAGACATAAAGTTGCTTGCAGAATGTGTACTGGGGAATGCTCTTGGGAGATACACTGTAAGGAAGTCAGAGAGGTAGCACTAGGTAGAGGAGAGATGCTGATCTTCAATGCGATCATTACACGGGTATAAGGATTTAGGAATCTGAAAAACAACATGAAAAATTACTGTATTCCAATAAGTCATGTACCCAGAATATCACTCAAATTGAACAAAAGACCAAGAAAATTTAGTAGGAAATACTGCTCCATGAATGCACTAGAAACTGATAATCTGCCAGTAAGCTTCTCGTTTGACATATGTAGGCCTCCGACTACAGACTGAATTATGCCATCTAATAGTTATGCCAAAAAGGGCATCCACTTAGAAAATCTCAATCTAATTTAAATTTCTTAAGTAAATTGTAATTTTATTACAATTACAGAAATTATTTCTTAGTTTTTCTACTTAATGTAAATTGGCTCAATTTCATTATTTGAAGGACATTTTGATTAACGCTGAATCTACACTAGCAGATTTATGTGGAGGAAAGAGAAAGGCATACATGCTAATCAATTCAATTGGACTTCAATCAACGCCTGAAGACTAAGGAGCAGCTGAAACCCTGCTTTGGAATTAGCGCTGTAGTAAAAAACTCTCGGCCTTGACTTATGCTTGCTACTTCCCTGTCCAGATAGTAACTGGATGAATAAATGAATAAATAAAGGAGTGTATGTTATTTTACTAGTTCAAATTAACTCTCAAATAAAAAAAAAGAATACTATGGGAGTTCAGCCTGCACCTTTAGGCTGTATAGATGAAATTCTCTGTTAGGACCTGTCTGGCTAAATGAGCATAAGAGAGCCTTCGTTTTTAAGTCTGAGGAATCAGGGTACTGTCTGGATTGCAGGTCTTTCCACCATGTTCTAGAAATTTGTTATCAAGTTTCCTTCCTGCTAGGTCTCCTGTGCTTCCACATACCTGCACAGACCGTGCATTCTGTTTATCTCCCCACTGGATTCTGAGCTATTCGATGGAAACAACATTAGGTGATAGGAATTTTAATATCTTCACTTTACAGATGAGAAGGAAACACTAGAACTTGATAAAAGTCTCACAACTGTTCAGAAATGGAGCTGAGATTCAAACTCTCTTTATCCCTGTCTGTAAAGGGCTGCGTCTTAAAGATGTCTGTATCTCCAATGATGAGCAGAGCACCTGACACACAGTGGACCTATAAGAGAGTTTTTGGCTGCCCAGATAACGGAGAGGCCCTTGTCATAGACTCAGCCACCTCAGAAAATATCACTGGCTGTGAACTAAATAGAATTTCTTGTACAATGGAAGCTATATTCCACACAGACAATCCAGCAGTATTCTCTGTCCTTGGCTATTCAATCTCCTGAGACATAAAGACTGTTATTATTGACCTTCCAACCTGGAACAGGATCTCTTTTTCCCCCTAGAGTTAGAAATCCCCGTGGAAAGATCTCTTTTGGGAGAAGAGGATAGGAAAAAATATAACTATTCATCTGCTACCTGAATTTCACTTGGGCTTTCAAATTACTCATTTACCTTTTCTTTTGTCCCCTTTCCCCATGGGGACTATCATAAATGACCACCATGTTGAGAATAACCACTGACACTTTCCTGGGAGAGCACGTGAACAGGGAGAGTTAACATTAGTTCTCTGGGGTAGACTTTGCTGTCAGGGCTCCTGATGTGCTCATAAGTGGGTAGGCTGATGGGGCTGAGTCCAAGATGAAGAGGATGAGAAAGTTGCTACCCAAAACACTGGTACTCTTGAGGACTCTTATCAGTGATGCTCTTATCAGCATCACTGAGGACACTTGGATATATCCTTCAAGACTTGGCTGAACACACCTTGATAGAGCAGTTAACTGGTCTACCAAGTTGTAGTGTTCCAGACAGAGAGAGAGAGCAGGCACCTTGATTTTCCACTGGAGCAAGGCTCACCAGGCTGTATATCACTTTAGTGCATTGGTTTTTCTGCCAGTCTCCTAAAGAGCATGCTGAACTTTTTAATTTAGTTTTCTATTTCATTATCATTGCATTTTATGCAGCTTAGGCAGCAGAACTTCCTGACAGCTTACTGATTGGCTCTATAAGGCTTATAGAAATTCCTAGTTTCTCTGGCACTAACTGCCGTATAACCTTGCACAACCCCAGTCCTCTCCAGGGTTGTCATGTCTCCCCATTTACACTGCCCTGCAGGGAGTCTGTTACAATGTCTGAATTCTTTGCCTAATCTCTTGGTGTGTAGAGGAGGATGAGGGTTGAACTGGAATGAAGTATGTATTGAAAAAACATAAGAGTTAGCATATAGCACTTCCTGAATGACAATTTCCAGGATTTTTTAATATGTCTAGCCTCTTAAGATGAAGGGCATTCCCTGATGGATGAGTATATTCTGACATTCATAGATATCTTGTACATTATGGTACAAAATAGGACACCAACAAAGATCACTCCATATAGACTGAAGAGAGCAATGGAAACAAAAAATTCAACAAGGACACTGTATTAGTTTCCAATGGCTGCTGTAACACTGATCACAAACTATGTGAGTTAAAACAACAGAATTATACTATCTTACAGTTTAATAGAGGTCTAAATTCTGAAATAGGACCTACAGGGCTAAAATCAAGGTATTGACATCACTGTGTTCATTCTGGAGGCTCTTTGGGAGAATCCATTCCTGGCCTCCTGTAGCTTCGAAAGGCAGCCCACATTCTTTGGCTCATAGCTGCATCCCTCTGACCTGTTCTTCCATCATCACTTCTTTTCTCTCTCTGCTCCTTCTGCTTCCCTTGTGATTACATTAGGCTCACCCAGATAATCCCAATTAATCTCCCTATTTCAAGATCTTTAGTTTAACTCCATCTGCAAAGTACTTTTTGTCATGTAAAGCGAAATATTTACAGGTTTGGGGGCTCTTTAGGGGTCATTTTTTTTCCTGCTTATCGCTGAATTTATTTGAGTAGATAAGAAATATGACTTTGTGCATTTCCAAAAGACAGGATGGAAACCGTTATTAAACCAATCGGCCACTTTACACCGCTTCCTTTCTTACTGCTCATCACCTGTGGTCCGTTCGCTTCAGCTACTGACTCCGCTTTGACATTACATTCATGTACTTGTTTGTTTTTTCTTTTCTCTTTCCTTAGCTGTGGACAATACATAGGCAGTTAAGCCTGGACTGTGCATGTGTCCACATGTGAACACACTAACCTTACGAAGATTCATTACAGGGGCAGGAGTGAACTCCCTTCTGAAGCACTTACCTAGTAGCACCTGTGGTAGCTGAGTGCTAATCCACACCGGGATTTCTCCAGTCTCAGAAACTGTCTAGGTAAGGAATAGCTGCCTTCCATCCTCAGGATCAACCCGAGAACACTGTCAGCTTTGGTTTGAGTTTCTGGAAAACCCTGTCCATCTCCACCTCTTTATTTTACAGTTCCAGGCAGGATGGAAATTGTCTAAAATCTCTAATAATTTATTTTTAATATAACAAAATTTAAAGTTCTAGTTACATCAATGCCACAAAAATAGATCAACACAAATACATACGTATATATGAGAATGTTCCATGTGTGTAGATAGTAATTGTGCATTTAAATAAGACTGAATGATTCATAGGAATTATCAGAGAATAACGCACATATGAATCTTTAATCTTCTAAAAGATCCTTATGTTTTCCCTTAAGGGAAAACTGAGTTTGCTTCTGCTAAGTAGTCTTTAATTTCCTTTTTATTTAAGATTCTACAGGATTGATATAGTTTACAATTTTCAAGATATTTATTATGCATTCTGCATGGAAGTGTTATGGTGATATCATATACTTTAATTGGTGATATAGAGTTAATCAGTTTTTTGTTTCAACAACCAAACTATTAATTTCTAAAGTGGTTCCTCATTAAATAACCATAGTTTTAGGCTATTCAAATGAAATGCAATTATTCATAAAATCATTTTCCAAAGGACTAAATATTAATTTTGCATTTTCTGTCATTAGAGTTCTCTGGAATGTTTGAATGCCTTGTTTTGCTGGCAGGTTCATGGTGTAGAGTAGCACAAAATGGAACCCCATGTACTATTGTGCATTTTCTACTGTCCAAGAGTCTTTCCTCAAGTGGAGGTTTCGGATATTTTATGACCATGATAAATTGCTTGGAACTATTCTTTGGTTTTCCCATTTATAAAGCAAAAAGCACTGTTTTCACTTGTATTTGTTTTTTTTTTTTTGGAATAATAATTTGGGCAGGTTCATGAAAAGAAAATTGTAATAATTAGCTGCTGCAATATGCTGTAGAAAAATTAATTTTTAAAATTACACTTTCAAAATGTTTTAGAAAGATAATTAAGAAATAAGCATACAGTGTTCACCAACAGATTCATCGCAAACTAAGAGACAATTCTGGAGTGTGATCTAGTATAGAAAATGATTCACTTGCATGTAATTTTGAATGCTCAGTGGTTTGTGCTCTGATGGAGGTAAGGGCAAGAGCTAAGATAAAGTAGAGGTGAAAAAGCCTCGTTTTGTCTGGGAGAGCTAAAGAAGGCTTCGCAGAAGTGGTATTTGAAATATCTTTGGGTCTTTGTGCTTTTTAAAATAGGAATATTACTGAGAGGGTAGGGGGCAGGGAGACTTTGGATTGACCAGCCAGCCAGATGGGAAAAATGAGACATTTTTTCTCATATAGATCATAAACTGCTACAGACATGATAAAGAACTGTACGGGACTTTAAATACACTGACGTGTTTTAAGAATTTTATTCTGCTAAAAGTGAAGCAGCCGATAAGTTTTTGCCTTGTTTTGCTGGCAGGTTCAACATGTATAGATGTTAATAACAGAAAAATGTTAATGAAATAGCTTGTCAATTTTGAAAAGTTTTCTGAATTTGCAGAAAGAATTTATTAAATAGTTTGATGACTGCATGTTTCCTCAGCAACGAACCAAGGACTCAAGTGTCAACTGAACCTGGACTCAAATCCAAGGGACGCCATTTACCAGCCGAAGTATCCGGAACAAGTTGCTTAACTTCTTTGGGTCCTGAATTTTTATTTGTGCAATGAAGAAACTATTAAATCATACCACATAGGACTACTTTCAGGTTTAAACAAGATAGTGCTTATACAGTGTTTGGCACATAGTAGGCACTCGAATGTTTGCTGTTGTTATTATGATTAAAAATAACTTTGGAAAAGGATACATGAACAAAGCCTGCATAGATCTTTCTTGCTATGCTGTATTCCTCACAAATGCTATCTTATTTTACAACCTAGATGCCTGGCGTAAGAAGGAGGAACTGTCTTTGAGGAATTGGAATCAATTATGTGTTAATAAGACTAACATGTATTTGGAATTTTCACCTTTCTGCCATTAATTAATCTGAAAACCATGGTAATAAAATTTAAGAATTTTCTTCTTTTAAAACTAGCTGTGGATTGCATATAAATTTACATTAAGTGGGCTATCAAAATCTTCCACTTTTATTACAAAAGACTTGAGTAGTAGAGAGAGACAGTTAAACGCATAAGGAATGAGGTGGAATAATGATTTGGTGCATATATTCTGATAATTACTACTTCCATTCCCCTGGATCCCCTGAGATAAATGTGCTGTCTTTTTAAACTTCATTAACAAGAGATTACAAATTTTAATGGGATACAATAATTTTACCCTAATTTTGGACCAATACATTCCAGATATCTGTTCTTCCTGAATTATTTTCCCTGAGCTAGCCTCATGATTCAAGAGTCCTTTAAGCATTGAAATACTGAATAGTGTTGGTACCAAATACATTTATATTTTAATTCTCTTGTTAAGGATCATTAAATCTTTAATACTGCAACAGATAATTGTGTTCTTATGCAAAAAAAAATCCTTTTTACCAACATTAAAAATTTTAATAGGAATTAAGGTTTTCTTAGCAGTGTGTGCAGCTTAGTGGATAATGCACTAAGAAAATCTGGCAACCAGTGCTTAACTAGATCTAAGTGCCTAAATTGACTGGCTGCAACTCAAGAAAGCATGTGGACCATTTTAACATTTTATGAAAAATCACATCAACAATGAATAAGCTTCAATACTGAAAATGGCAGTTGTCCAATTCAGCACCACGGACACAATCTTGGCCTTTCATTCACTGGTCTGGCATCTAATCTTTGTAACATTGATTTTTTTTTTCTTTTCCTGAACATGTTTTATATCCAGTGATGTTTTTAAACCTCTGAATTTGAGGGATGATAATCTACTGAAGCAATTAAGTAAACAGATTATGCAAGTTTTTGCAAAATCCAGGCAAGAGTCAAAAACTTTCCTGGAATGGTCATGGGTTTAGAAGAAACTCCTAAGTAGGAAATGGAAATTTTCCCCTAAGAGAAATTGTTCTTTAAAACTGTCAAGAATAAACAAACAACAGCAATTATTCTCTGGTTCTTGCTTCCCCAAACACTAATAGTTCTCCAGACTGGTCCTGTGGGGTAGGAGAAGCCGCTGTGTTTTCTCTAAGAAGTTGGGGATTAACTTCATACTTCTGATTTTTTTCCTGTGTCATCATCACGTTATCAACTATACTCTGAGGCATTTTTCAGATTTTGTTTGCTTGACTCTCATACTGTTCTGTAGAGACTGTCACTGG
>NW_011888852.1:2795511-2803265 GCF_000151845.1 Pteropus vampyrus | reverse complement strand
AATAAACAAGGGGAGAGGAGTAGAACAGAATTGCATTTTAATATATTTCATTATGAATCCTTACTTCTATATTACTTTATATCCAGCTGATCCAAGAGTTGAAGATGTAGATGTGTCTGCTTCGTGTGTGTAGCCCAAGGTACTAGCTCAAGGAAAAGGCACAACAAAGATACTATTTCTTTTTTTAATTTTAAAGAATAAGAAGATTCATTTATCTACTTTGAAGCCAATTTGTTGGCCCTCAGGGTGTTACTTGTGGAGAAATTATGTGGAAAATTGCTTTAGAATAATCCTGCCAGAGTCAGAAACTGTCTTGTCTCCACCCCTTTCCCTCCCACCACCCTGATGAGCACCTTGTCCTTCTACCTCAAGGGCATCCATTCTTTGAAACCATTTCCTGCCTCTGCCAGGAAGTATAGTGTGGAGGGAGCTCCAGTATATTATGTTGGAAATGGCAAAAGATTTCCACTTAGATAAGCTGTAATTTCCTCAGTTTCCTCATGGTTAAAATGAGTGTCAAGGAGGAAAAACATTTCCTTCTCTTACTTTAGTACCTGGGGATTGCAAATTAAACTACCCAAAAACAGATTAATAGAAGAAAAAAAATATGTTTAAAAGAATTTACATGCACAGAAATTCACAGAAAAGAAATGAAGCTCAAAAAAAATGGTTAGACTCAAAGGCTTCTCTACCTTTTTAACAAAAAAAAGGTGGTTTGAGTTTCAAGAGATGATAAATTCTGGACATGTGACTAGGAAATATATGAGGGAACGAATGGAGATTAGGATTCTTTCAGTAAGGTCTGTTTATGCAAACTCAACTTGGTGTCAACTGCCCTGTCTTCAAAGGTAAGAGTTACTCTTCTCTCCCTGGAATTGAGGTAGGGGTGAGGTGAAGGGGGCTGGATCAGGAGGTACCTTCCTCAAAGGGAAAATTTTGTCCTGCTTTTAGGCAGACAAGTGGAGGGCAGAGAGCTCTTTCTGCTTCTGTCGATTCTCAATTGCCTTTGGCTCAAAATAATCCTTATGCCAAAGTGGCATATTTTGGGGCGGCACATTCTGAATTCTTTCATGAGGGTAACTGTAGGTGGTTCTTCGAAGAATAGCAAATTCCTTTCCATTAAACCATCATGTTCCCTGGTCCACTCTTTCCCACATCTTTTCTTTTTTGGACCAAATTGTTTTTTCAATGTCTTTGTCTCCATTCTTCATTTTTATTATTTGATTTCTCAAATGTTGAATGCTACCCTTCTTACTCTACTTGTGTCCATAAATAAACTTCCTTATCCGGCTTTGCTTGGCTTGCTGTACAGTCTTAGATCACCCCTGACCACTGGACTCCCAGGCCTGACCCCGCCACCAGCCCACTCTCCAACCGTCATTCAATGTAGATTGTAAAGTCAAGGTCCCAAAGATGGTATCTTGTCAAAGCCTCTTTATCTATAATGATAATATTACTTGCCGAGAACCTCTCAGTAAAAGCAAATTAACAAAAAAGAAATTCCTGCTGTATTTCGTATTTCATGTTAAAATGCTTTTGCAAATTATGTCATATATAATGTATTATTGGATTTATCACCAGTATCAATATTTTTTCTAATCCATGAAATGATATTTAGTTCTCTCTTACTTCCTCATAATTAGTTATGATCAAATCCGTTTAAATTTTCTCCCAACTATTTCTAACTTTAGGCATTTTTCTCTACCTGAGACCATCCACACATCCCCTCAGATCTGAACACCGCTTTCAGTACTACCCATTCAGATCCTTTAATCTCTCTCCATTTCAATCTGCAAGATTGAGCATAATTTACTACTTTTGCATTTGGCTATTCTGCTCAAATGCTTTCAACAGCTCCTTATGGTCTAAGAGATAAAACAAAAGTTATTGATTTGGCATTTAAAGTATTCCATAGCCCAATCCTTTCCTTTCTCTATCTTCTTATCATACACTATGCTTTCAAAAGCATTCTTTAATGACTGACCCACTTTCTCTAACCATAGTTCATGAAAATACTACGTAGCACCTGCCTTTCCATCTCATGACGTTCTTGACATTTAATTTTCATTGTTCCTTAAAAACTTAAATCAACTCTTTGATGACCATACTTTCTGGCTAGTCTGGAACACACAGAGTTTATACCTGTTGTCTCAGCATACTTAGTAAGAGTAACCTTTTTGTCATTCAAAATTGTCCCAGCTTGCAAGACAAATGTAAGGTCACGCTAAGAATATTTCTTAGTCTATCCCAAACTGTGGTGACTATTTTCCTTCTCTAAAATCTATTGACACCTTTCTGTCTAAAGCATTGCTGTAGCACATAGAAAAATGCCATAACCGTAATGGGCTACTACATGCTAGATGCCTTAACGCACTGTCTGTAATCTATTACATCTGTTTTTTAGATAAGAAGAAAAATACAGAAAGAAGTTTTCAATAACTTGCCCATGGTCTCAGGGACAGTAGCAGAAGAACTTTGTCTAAATTTAGAGCCATTCACATCATAAGTTTATGCTTGATCCACGACCCACAGTAACCAGCTCACCCTGGTTTTCCCCAGGCTGTCCCCATTTTAGGACTAAAATCCCACATTCTAGGAAACCCCTTGGTTCCTGGCAAATGGGAGTGGTTGTTCATCCTAACAGTAGTACATCACCAAGGCCTCACCCACCTTGAATACACAATACACATCTCTACTGTGGCTCCCCCTCTGGGTTATAAATAAGCCCTTGATGTCAGAGTTTTAGACCTTTTCTCCATTGAATCCTCCAAGCCTAGCATCACAGCTGACTGAAATGTCACTTTGCTTTCTCCTCATATCAGCTTATGAGTGTGTTTTGCTTTAATGGCTAAATTGTAAATAATTATCTTTGAGAAAAGAATTACTTCCTTTTCGCTTTGTGCCTCTCATGCTGCTTAACACTGTGCTTGACCTACAGACTTTCAACAAAGGCTTGGTTGCTGAGTAGGAGAGCTTGACGGCCTCTTTTTCTGATCACATGGTATTTGATGATAGACCATGAAATCCTGCTTCGGTATTGTAAAAGTCCTCTCACTGTATGACTTTGATTTCTCCATGAACATCTCTCAGCACGAACAGGGCACTGCTCTTTGGTATTGCTACCAAAGACACTTGTATATTTGAATATTGCCCCTTTCCTGTACTCTTGTCTTAAATGCCCGTAACAATTCTTTTTCCGTCTACCTCCTGGTGTTTAACCCAAGAGAAGTTTCTCTTTAGGTTTTATTCTAACCTAAACAAATGTGAGAATGTAAAGAGAGACTGAATTACTTCACAGGCTTAAATTGGAGAATTTATCGAGAGTTTCTGGATTGAAGGAAGACTCATTTTTTGGTAAGCCCTCACATTCGTAATCTAAATGAAATTCTTTGCTGATACTAGTTTCTTGTGCTAAGTTTGAAGGCTGTTTCAGAATGAATCCGTACCTTCTCAAAAGATATGTATTGGCTCACTCAGTTACCTTTCTTATGCCCTAAGTCAAATCTAGGGATAAGCACAATTCCTGTCCTTCATGAACCTCAGGCCCACGGTTTGGCGAGCTTCTCCTGTTCAGTTCTGGGATTGTAACACACGCCTTCAGTTTTAAGACCCCATGTTTTACTCTCCCTGTTGCACCCCTGTGGAATCATAGTCATCTTTAGGGTAAAGGTCAACATTTGAAGTAACATTCATTTTTTGATAATTTTTTTTTCTTTTCAAATTTCATTGCTGGGTACAAAGGATTTAAGATTTATAAAACAAATCCATCTACTCTTAAGAGATTACTGATTTTAGAGTTTGCTGAGGAATAAAATTATTTCAGTTAAAGAACTTCTATATTTTATAAGCTCATCTAAAAAATGCTGAAATATGGAGCAGTCAGCAACTGTCTTCTTGCACAAACCTTGCATGCAAATTGAAATAATCTTCCTGTTCTCTTCAAATGGAGGTGGACAAGGCTATTAACTTTCTGTTGTCCTTATGTCCCTTCACCTATCCTTTTAAAATTTTTATTAGGTACTTTAATATGTGGATTGAAATCAATAGAGGACAAGCTATTAAAAATTATTGGTCAGCTGTGGCTCCTCACTAAATCTTAAAGCAGCTTAGCAAATTAGCACATACCTCTAGGTGTTAGGCTCAAAAGAAATAATGGTCTAGGCAAATAGACACTATAATCTAAAAAGAAAATACGGCCATTGTGATGTTTTGGGTTTCTTTTGGCTGATGTTGTTCACCATTCACATTATTTGGTTTTTGTTTTATTAGCATGAGGATAAAGATGGGGAGTGTTAGCTATTGGAAGGATCTCTGTTAAGGATGCATTATATCATGAGCAACTTGAGAACAGGTGCAGAAATAGGTGAGTGGAATATTGCTTATTACTGCTCTGGATTAAGAGCCTGGAGAAGTAAACAATATTGCTGGGTGCTGTGTGCCTCGTATTCTAGAAGGACTGGGAGACAGCATGTTAATGCAAACAATATGAGGAAGATTGTCAACTGAGAAGCTTAGGGCAGAGGTAGGGCTGTGTAGGCAGAAAAGTTATTTTCTCGGGTGAATAGAAAAAAAAGTACAGAGTGAGGTTGACTGTGTGGGTGTATACATGAATCTAGAAGATTTAGGAGGAAGAACTAGTTTCTAAGGTAGAGATGGAGTCATCAAGAAGACTGTGGCGAGATGGGAAGGCCCCAGAAGTTAGAAGAGTTTGGCTTTGAATCAGAATTCCTTTAAATATCATTTCTATTCTTTTATAAGTTCCAATATACAACAAATCAGTGTCATATTTTATTAATAATGAGCAAAAGAAATAAACAAAGTCCAATAGCACACCTCATATTTTTCTGATTATGAAAAGTCAAGAATGAAATGTTATCTTTTGAGTCCTGTTAACCTAAAAACGAAAGACCTTTCAAAGTCAGAGGTGGCAAGCATTTACTTGAGATCAATAAGAATAACTACTCAGGTCACAGTGGTTTGGGCAGAAGTCCAAATGGTATTCCAATTAGGAGACAAAGGCAATGGTATTTATGAGAAAGAGAAAGGGAACAATTATATCAATAGAAGGAAGGCATTTCTATTAGTGCTGCTAATATAACGTAGTGATGTTAATTCTAAACAATGTTTTTAATTTTCAGTCCAGCAGTCATCAGTCTAGTAGCCACAATAACTGCTTTCTTGTTATCTTTGCAAACGGTTCTTTGGCACATAATAGGCCCAGTCTAAAGATGTTTTTCCCTGGTTTTAACATTCCAAAGATTTGAGGCATAAGATGCAAGACAGGTCCACCAGGATGGCAGCTGTGGCTCTATTTTAAAGTAGCTCCATTTATATTATTGTTCACAGTCCCCATGTATAAAATGAGGAATTTATGACTTGTCATTCTGTCTCCACTCCAGCAACTTCCTAGTCTTTGCTAACCTAATCTAGGTACAGAACCAAAGATTACAGTGTGCACCTTGTATCTTATTCAGGAAGAATAATTTGTATTTACATTTCGCTTTATAACTTGTAAACATATTTACAAAAGTTATTGAGATTCAACTCTACTTAACTGACATTCTCCATTTGGAGATTAGTAAATTTTGGTTCACTTTTTATTGAAATGAATTACATTGAGAAGTGTTTCTCGGAAAGTTTTGTGACAGAGACTATCTCTATGTGTTTTCGCATATGAACAGTTTGAATGAGAGCGAGATTCTTGGGTCGTGATTTTTTCTCTCAATGGTTTCATATGTATTGCTCTGTCGTCATCTAGCATTTCGTGTGGCAGATGAGAGCTCTGAGGCTCAGCTATCTTTGTGCTGTTTGCATAATTTTATTGACATATATACTGATTCTGTTTTATTTCTTAATTATAAACTTTACCATACAGCATAGATAAAGATAAACATTTTCTCTTATAATAATATAAATAACAAAAGATGGATATAAGTGACTGGGCATAAACTAGAGTTCTGGTAAATTATAGAAACTACGTTATGACAAGGAAGGACTTTGGAGACAGGTGGTCACATATAATAACCAGGTATGAGGGGGCCTAACATTAAGTTGCACAATGATAGACTAGCCAAGTGATCCGAGAAGAAATCTGAGCACCCAGAACATTTCCCCTGTCTCCTGGGAAATAAATCTTCTGGGTGATATTATTGATTATAATGAGAAGAGGATGATACACAATGAGAAATAATGATAAACAATAAAGTAATTCAACACTGAGGTGAAATATCTTATAACAAAAAAGAGAGGGACATTTAGGTAGAAAGAGTGAAGTGCTAGGAGTAGAGTTGGATTTGGGAAAAGGGCAGGGGAAGAAGGGAATGTTTCTGTTGGTCCATATATCAGCCGCTTCACCTTGTCAAGTCTCTGCCAGATCAATTGAGAGTCAAGAGCTCTTGGGTGGCAGCTCTTATGTCAACTAGTTATTGGGAAAGAGGGAGCACTGAGAAGTCCTTTCTCTGGTAGATTTGGAAGCCTTTAAGCAGTAAATTTTATGACTCCTTATTTCTAGTCAAAGCACAATTTGGAAACAGTTCAATCTTATATTTTCCTTTTGAATGCTACTAAATAAATCTAAGTGCAGTATCAATTGGCACATTCAATCTGCCAACAATATCTTTTTTTCAATGGAGAAACATTGTCTTCATTTATGTCTTTGATTATTAGTTCTGTTCATTTTTTGCTTTCTTTCTTGATTTTCACATTCACCATCTTCTCTCTCGTTTTGGCCATTCATTCGTCTTTTTCCTTGCATTATAGTAGAATATCTTGACTTTTAATTCTAATATCTAATTTAAACTTTATTAGAATTCTTTCTTATCTCAACTTGTTTCCTGCTCTTATCGTATATATATATGTGTACACACACACGCACACACACACACACACATAATATATTATGTATGTTATATAATATATATTATTTATCTTTATGGTTTTCTGTTCCTTTTCATGGTACCTGGTATTTTTGCACTGAGGACATATAAAATCCAAAGAAAATTTCGTTTTCTTTCCTTATTAAATTATTCTCAGAAATGTATTATTCCACCAAATCTTCTAGTCCCCATATTAATCAGGATAAGCTAAGCTATACTTGCAATAACAAACAACTCCCAACTTTTTTGGCTCTCAGCAAACAAAGTTTAATTCTCATTTCAGTGGCTTAATCCATAAAGTTTATTCTTCAGTCATGCGAAGTTCACTACAGGTATAGAGTGTTTCTCCAGGGTGCTTGAGATCCAAGGGACAACTCAGTAATCCAGGCTGCTTTGATCTTGCAGCTCCAGTTTTCACAGCCCCCTCCCTCTCCATGGAGGGGAAAGTATAGCCCATAACTCAGACCTACTCTAACACCACTTCTGTCCACAGCTTCATGGGCCAGAACCAATCCCATGTCCCTGCTTGACTGCAGGACCAGGTGGGAAATACGCTCTACCTGTGTGTCCAGGAAGAAGAGAAGAGCTGGATGTTGGCGATTACAAATACTGTCTACCACAGCGATAACAAAAAGACTGTGCTCAAATAAATATCTCTTCATGTTACGAATTCTCAGTGACTTTCCTCTGCTGACATTGTTGTGAATGACCAAAATAGAGAATGCAGGCCATCTGTCTTTCCCAACTTATATAAATATTTCTTGTTCAAGGACAGCAGCTCTGCAGAGCATAGTTGGGAGATGCTGTTCTCACTCTATTTATGAGGACCAGGTGTTCCCTGCATAGTGTCCAGGATTTGGGTACCTAGGATGAGCAAAA
>NW_011888852.1:2769946-2794821 GCF_000151845.1 Pteropus vampyrus | reverse complement strand
GATTGAATGGTGTCCTCCCAAAATGTATATGTTGAGGTTCTAACCCTTAGTGTGATACATTTGGAGGGCCTTTAGGAGGTAGTTAAGGTTAAATAAGGTCATGGGGGAGGGGATGCTAAGCCAATAGGGTTGATAGTGTTACAGAACAGAAAGAGTCCGCCTGGCACTAACAGAGCCAAACCCTAAACACCTAGACCTGCAGTGGAGAAAGATTGGCTATTTTATGATGAATGGTGTGACCCAGGAGAATGGCAAGCTAATTCTAAAAGCCTGAACTCCCTGATGGTGTGTAGATTACAGATTGTATGGGGTAAAATTGCAAGACACCGTGGATTGGGTGTTCCAGGTCGTTGCTGAGAGCTGAATCGTAGGAAGTGAGGTAAGGGTAATAAATCGCTTCTCAGGTCTTGAGGACAGCTCTGAGGTCTGCTTTGGAGCCCTCCTGTCTAGTTTCATGAAAAAGCATCCAGGAGGTCATTCCACTTTAGGGCTCCTGAGCTGAAACATAACTGAGGTCAAGATGCTACCTGCAGCCTGCCAGAGGTACAGACCGAGTGACCGTTAGTCAGGTCCAGGGTCCTGTCTTCTGCTGATTTTTCAGGGAAAAGACTAGGTCTCTGAGGGGTAAAAAGAGAAATGATTTCTAGGGCTAAGACTTAAAGCTAATTTTAATCGAAGTCATAAGGACCCTCGGTTTCAATAGCCTTATAAGAAAAAGAGATCTTTCTCTTTCTCTTAGCAGTTTAGAGGAAAGACCATATGACTATAGTGAAAAGGCAAGATCATCTCAGGTCTGCAAGCCAGGAAGAGAGTCCTCATCAGAAACCAAACCCCGCTGGACCTTCGTCTGGGAATTCCAGCTTCCACAAGAGTGAGAATTACATTTTTCTTATTTAAGCCACCAAATCTGTGACATTTGGTATGAAAACCCAAGCAGACTAATAGAGATCGACCTGTTTTACTCTCTCTACAAAGCTGGAAAATTTGATTCTGTGCCATTGTCAGAGGTGGCATCGCTCAGCCACTGAAGCCTAAATTATTTGTGATTTAGTGGCCCTGGCTTCTTCTAGTCCGGTTGTAGGACTGAGCCCATGTTACCCAAGCTCAAACCCAGTCAGCTTCTGCTTCCTCAGCACGGTGAAGTAGCCACTGTCCCTACCACCTCCACAGCTGGGCAGTGGCACTGGCGCTGGATCTGGAGCTGAGGCTGCAGGTGGAGAGAATTCACAGTGAATTGCATCTTCAAGTCATAATAAAGAAGGGAGGACTGGGAAGAAAAGAGTTTCATAAAAGTTGGGAATAAAATCTGAACCACGTAATAAAGCACACAAAGTTTTTAGTGCCTGCGTAGCCGAGCTTACACTCGATCAGAGAAATTGTCAACAACTAATTATGAATGGTGAAGAATTTAAAAACCTAGAAGAGAAAACTGATAAAAGTTTTATTTGATTGTATAAAAATGATACTGAGAATCATCATCTATGTGATTTCTTAGCATTTATGCCTTTTTGTCAAGTAGCAAAATAAATATTATGCATCTCATCAAATTGGTGTCAAAGTAACTGTGTAAGCTGCCTTTGATTCAACTTCACAGTTAGAGTTTCATGGTTCACAATTTTAAAAATTGGAGTTAACATTGACATGTATCATTCATTTTGTCACTGACTCACAGGGTTCGGTCTTCCAAGTTTTGTAGTCACAGCATTAGTCTTGTCTTCCCAGATACACCAGAAGCAAACTAAAGAAAAGTTATATCCTTCTTTTGTATCTCCACCTGATACCTAGTGATTCTCAATAAATATATATTGAATGAAAAATAACATGTATAACAAAATTTAATTTTATCGTTTGTACTGTTTTCATGATGATTTTAAAATTCATCTTTAAATGTCAAAATAAAAAAAATTTAATAGAAATACTTTTTGAATCAAAGCATTAAAAGTGACTTCAGATGCTATTCTATCTAGTAGATGGATTCTGGATTGAACTGTACTTTAAAGCTAATCAGTTGGTTAAGCTAAAAGTAAATATTATTTTCAGTTCTTTTAATGTCTTACCAGAACAACAGACTTGCACTTTTCAAAGAGATCATTTGCCAGCCACTGGCTTTGAATATTACCATGTTAATATCTTTTTAAAATGCCTTTGTCAATTCTTTTGTAATAAATCACTATATCCTGATACTTCCAGGAAACTTTGTTTTTCTCACTTGCAGTATTATGTCTTGCCTTTAATGATATCTTTTTATGATATAGCAAACATCTCAATGATATTTGAACTCCTTAAGGACAAAGGTGTCTGTTCTTGTGACTAGATAAATATTTGGCTCTGTGATGGGAAATATCTGTTGACTTCTGGGAGTTCACTCTTGTGGGCAGTATCCTGACATATGTAGATTATCTCAAGACTTTTAATTTGGTGACTAATCTCTCTTTATTTCTATAATATTTTAAATAAAAAAAATTAAGGGACATGAGCTATGAAACAATATACTTTAATTTTTAAAAATTATACATATAATTTTTGGTAAAATGGATGTTACTTTGAAATATATTCACATATGAGATATATATGTGACATATCTGTTTTATAAATGTATACATTGATATAAATAATCATGGACTTAATATCTATACAATTTTATATTTGCAATATCTAATTTCTCATATATCTTGCCCTCTTTGAGTGGGCATTTTTATGAAATGTCAAGCTTTTCTTTTCTGTCCATTTTTATAAACCTATATTTTTGACCGTATTTAAATTCCAAGTTTCAGTTCTACTTTAGATATTCTACTTCTTGTGCCTTTCATTACAGTCTTCAGCCCACATACCATTGCTGGCTGCTTTTATTGTTGACATCCAAGTCTCAAGGTCATTTCCTCAGCAAAACCAGTCTTGAATTCTCATCCTAAGGAGCAAATCGCATCCTTTTCAAATTGTTCTATCACGTAGCCCTGAGTATTTTCTTTATCCAGGATAAGTATAAGGAATGATCTTATTAACACCTGTTTCTTCCCTTAGTCGATATGTCCCTTTCTCGAGAATCCCACACACCAGAATGCAAAGCTCCATGAAGACAAGTCCTTATCTTTCTGGTTCCAAGGCTGAAGCTCAGAACCTGGAGTAGTAAGTACCTATTATACTGTACGCCTTGAATAAGTGCTCAGTAAAGGGAATATAACCTCATGCTCCCCAAAAGTCAGTGAATCTGAACTGAAATGTTTGAATTTACGGCGAAAAATGGGTTATCAGAAATGATAAACCAACCCCACAGTAGGGAAAGCCTCCACTGAAATCCTACTAAAATGACAGCCTGAGGGCTTCTGTTGGGGGCAGCTGCTCCCATTTCAAAATAGGCCTAGTTTCTCCTGCAGCTGAAAGCCCTAAACACAGTTCCTCCCCCATTGCTCATCCCTTCTGTAATCTTGTTAGGGCCTTGCTTCCGCCCAGTCCAGCTAGGGTTTCTCTCATGGCTGGGCTGACTGCCAATGGCCCCAATAAAAGCAGAAACTTGAGTGGAATATTTTGTTCTGGAAAGCTTTAACCTTCCAGCTGCTCCATCTTCCGGGAGAATGACAGGCTGTGCTTGAGATGAAGCAGGGTCAGGCCCTTAAGCATCCTGGGGAAGAGCCATCTCCCTGGAATCCTGGGAACACCTAAGCTTCCCTAACTGTGCCATTCACCCTTCAGCTGCTCAGTGATAAACACAGTTTTATTACTCACTCCCGAATTTCTTTTCCTGGTTAGAATTGACTTCCAGGATTCTCTGAGTAATAATGACAGAAAGATAATTTTCTTCAGGCTTTCGCTTAGGCATCTCACTGGCATATTGCAGTGGTCAGAAGCAGCTAATTCCTCTGACTTCAGCAAAGCTGAAATAAAGGTCATCTGAAGTCATATGGTTGGAATAACAACATTAGGGCTCCAGAGAGAGTATGTAAGAAGTATGAATGGTGAAACTCTAGGGCTGTAATTACTGCAATGGTAAGGTCAGTTTAAGAAAGGGTCTCTTTGAGGCCCCTGTCTTAGGCACCCTACATGGAAGTCGGAGGAGGCAAGCAAGTGCAGGTGGTAGGGAGAACAGCAGGACAAGGCAGCCGAGGGCATGTGAACTTGGTTACTGCTGCATGAAGAGTGTCTTCAATGCTGAGTCCTTCATCTGGCAGTTCAGCCTCTCTTCATCTTTATGACGCTTTAGAACCAAGAGCTATAAAGGAAATACATGATGAGTATTATGGATTCTGGGGACTAGAGAAAACCCAACCACCTCTTCGCCAGCATGGTTTTTAGGAGTCAGCACTTCATGATTTCAGGCTTTGTTATGGTCTGTTTTATACATTTATTTTGGTCCAGTTTTCTGACATTCTCAAGGTGTTATCTATGTGAGATAAAAGGCTAATCCGAGTTTCCTACTATTCAAGAATGTTTTTTTCTTACAAAATTATCTTGTATCTCCCCTTCTCACAAAATGCTAACCTTCCAGATATTGTTGAAATCCTTTGTAGAGAACTGACCTTTCTAGGTTATTAAACTCTTTGAGCTCCTGGAAAAATAGATTATTTTAGATGAGGTCTAAAAGGCTGATGAAAGTTTTAAACCGACTAATTCCCACAACTAGTGATTTTTATAGAAGCCTTTTGCTGGCTCCATTGTTCGAATGAATAACTAAAGGTGAGGGAAAAATGGACTCACTTGGTTGTTTGCCCTCACGCATATTAATTCACAAAACTAAAGACCTGAAGGGAACATTATGAGATAAAAGCCTCTATCCCTTGCCTCCAGGGAAGAATTCATTCACATACCTCAAGACATAAAGTTGACTGCACTTAACAATTTCCATAAGAAACGCTGACATTTCCTTTAATAATAGACCCTAGTGTCTTATCAATCCTCACAGACAGGTGATACTTCATGAACTCTAACTTATACAATTCCAAAACTAAAGAAAAAAATATCATAGGCTGCTTCATTCGCCCATTTGTCCTCAATATTCGAGAGGATGATTGGCACCTAGTAGGCACTAACTAAATGTTTTTTAATAGATGAATAAATAACTGTATAAAAAATAAACATTAAGTTATACAACGGAAAAGTTGATGTAATTATTCAAGTTGTCAAGTATTATTGATAACTTACTCTGCATAGTACTATTTAGGCACTATACAAATTTTGAAGATATACAAGGGAAAATAATCTGTTAACTCAGGTTTTGACTCAATAAAGGCATATGGATATACAAAAGTAACCACAATCCCAAACAGATTCTAAATGGTGCTATTGCTTTAATCCACTAAATAATGAGATTGAATGAAAAGAAGATGTGCATTTGGATTAGGATGAATAAAATGGCCTGGAGATAAGATTATGAGTGGTTTTGAATTACTGGTAGGACTTGGAGATTGAAAGTCCTTCTAGGTGCAGGTAATGCCCACAGCAAAGGCACAGAGGCAGGAAAATGCAGAATGAGATTCAGAACTATTGAGAAGTCTAGGATGTCTTTAGGGTCCCGCGTGTCTGCACATCTGTATCTGCCAGTGGTTGTAATGGAGATGGAAGGAGCAAGTGGGAACAGGCTGGACCTTTTGCTGGGACCCCTAAAGACAACCTCAGAAAGTTCAGAGTAAGAAACGATTATTTACGCCACATAATACCACATTGTAAGCACCATGAAATCTGGAATTTTTGTTCATTTTGTCTACTATTCTGTCTGTGGCCCCTGAATATTGCCTGGAATGTAGTGGTGCTAGATAAATATTTACTGAGTAAATATGAACTGCCGTTATTGAGTAGTTAGGTAGCCATGAGTGAGGGGAGTGAAGGCCCAGCTCTGTAACCATAGGAATGACAAGAATGATGACCCAACCCAAAGACCGCATCTAGGACCTTCCAGAAACACCCAGTTTTCAATTAACAATACCTCCACATCCTGAAGTATAAGGAAACAAAAAGCTACGACATAGCAACCAATTTAGGCCAGCCACAGACACTTGCACAATAAGGAGAACTCTGACCTCCTTTTTAATCTTAGCCGCATTATACCATCATTATAATATCATGCCTATGTCTGGAAGTTCATGAATCTAATTGTAAGAGACTAAATTCTGGGTAAGTGCATGCACAGTAGACAAAGGCTATGTAAGAGCCCAGGGTCAATCAAAGTGACCTCCCATGCCAATTAGCTAGTGCCACCCTTGTAACGTCCCATCACAGCCCACATGTAATGCAGACCTCCCCACTTCTATGGCCCTCTCTGACACAGCCCGCTTCTCTCTTGAAACATACTTCAATAAATCTTACTTTTCCTAAACTTCGCAGATCTGTAATTCTTTACTGAGTTGGCAGAAAGGACGGAGGCCCCCCACGCCACCTGGGCAATGATGGGTTTAGATTGCCCCCTATGGTAACTCTATTACTCTGAGGATGGCAAGCATAGGTATGTCTTTGTGGGACTGTTCATGTCTTATTTTGTTTAAATTTTTTCTGCCAAAGAGACAAAATTTAAACTAGAAAAGGTAGAACAATTATCAATAAAGAGCATTTATGGCCAAGGCAGCAAATAACATCCAGCCTCTTGAAATTATTTTAATATATTGAACAATCGAAAAATGATATTAAGGGGGAGCAGAATTTCGCCACCCCAAAATATGTTTTTTTGGTGATATTGATTATTTTAAGCTGGTTATTTTTAAGAGACGAAAGACTCATGAAGAAACTTTGACCTTCCTCTAACTGACTAAGAGAATTTAGATAGAGGACCTGTTCTAGGAAGGCAGCTATTATCATAGATAATTACAGTTTAATATGAACTAGTGTGTGATAGGCAGGGAGGAACCTAACAAGGTCCATTTGATCAAAATCCTCTCTGTGTCCCATTGTTAAAGATGGCTCAGCAACATTTGTTTACCAAGCATTTGCTTTTCCATCTCCGTGTAAATTGCCATCCTCCCCTTTGAAGTCTCAAATCACAATCTCCACTTCTTCTTAGCTTAAGATGGCATACAAACCTCAGCTGCCAAATTTACCCTGTAGTCCCATATTCTTATGGCACTCCATATGTACATGTGTAATAGATTTGCTTATTTTCTCCTGTTAATCTGTCTCATATCAATTTGATTATTAGACCTGCCAAAAGAACTAGGAGGGAAAAGAAAGAACTTTCTCTTTCCCCACAATATGTTAAGGTACTAAAATAATTCCAGATATCATTCCACAACTACTATTAATATATTTTTTAGAACTCCTGGAGAATAATAAAGGTGACAGGGAAATGTTTGGCTAATATTGGGTCCACTTCTTTACAGAAAGTTCTACCAGCAATGTACTAAATTTTAGTTCTTGGCTAAATTCTAAGATTCTAGATGATTATTAAGTGGTTTATTTTTAAGTGTGCAAGGTTACTAACTATAGTTAGCCTACACCACTCCTACTTAGAAGGTAGCTGGAGAAAGAAGCTATGGATGAAAGATGGATCACTTATGTTCTAGTTGCAGACTTTAAGAACAACATAGCAATAAAATTAGCATGGCATACAGGCATTGAAGATGGGCTGGGTATTTTAGTCCAATGGTAATTAATCAATCAATAAGACAGTAATCACATTGCAAGTCGGATAGGTTCTGCAAGTATTGACTATAGTTTTAAAATCAATGGATAATCTCTAGTTGGAAATTATTACTGAAACCATAGTTTGACAGATATATAGATACATAGTAACAAAGAACATAAACTATAGTCAGACTAATTTAAATTATATCCTAATATAGCTTCAAATGTGCAGCCCCATATTGGCCAAAAAATTCATGCTTTATAAGGTTATTTTGAGGTTAAAATAAGTTGGTGTTTGGAAAGTTCTGAGAACAATACTTGATAAATAGAGAGGACTCAATTATTTTTAATTATTACTAGCAATAGTACAATAAAAACTAAACATCTTCCAAATAAAACCTTTATAAAAATTTTATTTGTAATTAGAAAATGGTAGACATCTTACTTTTCATGAATTAAAAGTTAGGAATAAGCAACAGAGAAAAATATTTGTGGATTTCTATAATTCATTCATATATTCAGGCAACAAACATTTATGGAACACCTTCTGTCTGTCAGTTATTCCTTACCAGCATACTGGGGATGGAAAGATAATCTAGTGTAGGATCTCATAATTACAGCATCGGTAAGACCTAAAATTCTTCATTGCATATATTGGATTTATAATTATCTGTTAGTGTGCAAGCTCCTTGAGGGTCTCATTTTCATTATATTTCTGACACCTAGAAGACAGCCCACCACCTAATATACACTCAATATGTAAACGATGACTTCACATCAAAAACTTCAGCTATAAATACCTCGAAAGAAGGGATATGATATAACAAACATCCTTTTAAATGTGTTGCTGACCTTGCAAGAGAAAAATGAAGTTCTTCAGCTGCTACCATCGAAGGTGGAAGCCAGAGCTGTAAGCTCACGAATCAGTGCTGCAGCTACTCTGGGGGATGGTGCTGGCCTCTGAAACAAAGGACTTGGGTTTTAATGCCAAGAGGCATAGGAGTGAAGCACTAAAGAACACACTTCATACAGAAGAAAATTAAATCCGGAGGAATGATTGCTGTAGAAGAAACAACCACCCGTCGAGAAGGTGGCAAAGTTGGCTAAATATAAATAAGCATGGACCAAATCAGATGTTACCTATGATGACTGAGGCGACCAAGAAGCAAGGTGAAGTAAAACATAGACATAAATATATAGTGTATAAGATGGAGGAAATGGGGGCAGAGAGGGAGCTTGACAAATTTAGACTTTGTTACGTCAGGCACCCAAAGAAAAAAAGTTAAAGGTAACCTTTAATAAATAGATTATATAAATTCTAAGCCAGTAGAGTGTGGAAAAAAAAAAAACGATTAAGAAAAATTCAATAATCGATAGAAAGCAGGAAAGAAAGAAAAAGACAAAAATAGGGTAGATTAAAAGCACTAAATAAAGTGGTAGAAATTAATCTTAATCGCAATTTTAAAATAAAATAAGTACATATGGCTTACATTTACAATCAGAAATAGAGATTTCAGACCAGATTTCAAAAATCTAGAATATGCTATTTAAAGACGTATTTATAACAAAAAGGCTCAGAAAAGTTGAGAAAAAGTGGAAAAAGATATACCAAGCAAATGCTAAACAAAAAGGAAGTTGATATGTCTATATTAATATCAGGGAAAAAAACACATGCCAAGACTTGAATGAATGTAAAATGTTATGAGGTCAATTATAATTGTAAGCCTTATGGAAGCTACGTTTGCAGTAGAAGTAATGTATACACAGGTGAAGAATGACCATTTTTCAGAGCAAAGATTTTGTAGCTATTTCATGATTTAAACTCTGGGTATGAGTTTGGAAACAGATGAGGGCAGCTCAGTGGAAGTGAGGATACATGTACCAGAGGCTGTGACTAAATGCTCACCTTCGAGTCAACCCAGTAATGTAGAAGGACCCGAGAGAGAAGGACCTTGCCTCTCTTAGAGTCTTTTATTTTGGCTGAGAAACTCAGAAAGCTGGAGCCCCAGAGGCCATGGATGTCTCCTGGGATGGAAGATCTGAGTGTGAGCAGTGAACTCGCACTCTGAAATATCCTGCTGTTCCTAGGGCCACCACTAATAATTGTCTCCTGTGTAAGGGTGGCTAGACAAGGGACCCATTACCAGAGCATAGGGCTTCATCATCCCCAGGAGGAAGGGATGCTTCTTCTAACCTCACACAAAAAGGCTGTATGCACTAGTGGTATTTCTGGCTCTTCTTTTTAACCCTGGGAGCCCAAGCACCAGGTTTATATTGGAATCCTAGTGTTTCCCACACATAGACTTTTTAGAGGTCTCTAAAGGTTGTTTTGAAGATTTGTCTCAGCAGAATGCCTGGAAAATCTGCTTCAGTTATAGTATCTTAAAAATGGATGTCCTCTGGCATGCATTTATTCAGGCCCTTCTGGATTTCCCAGTGCAAATGTGTAATACGCTTGAACTTCTGGTTGCCTCAGACAGCAGTGGGTGCTGTCGAAAGCATCTTTACCATCAGTCATGCAACAGGGGAGGGATTGTTAAATGCTCATGCATCTGGCCTCCTCTCCTGACCCTGTTTTTCAGGCAGAAATCTAATACGAGCCACACCACTGACACTCGCAAGCTCGTGCAGCATTTCAATGTTTAACTTAAGGGTGTCTAGTTCATCCTGAGTCTAAGTGCAACACTGTTCTCTGTCACTCCACTTCGCTTGGTCCAATGCTTGTTTTATTTATATGGATTTGTTCAAAATTTACTTGACGAGAGAGGTCAGGGAGGAAAAGTCATTCACTAATTCATTAAATATATCCTGGGCATCTATTATATGCCTGATGCTCTTCTCAGTTCTGAGGATACAATGGCACGCCTAGCGGTCAAGTTCTCACTGAGCTTACCTTTAAGTTACGAACAGTGAACAAGTGAAAATGCAAGCATATTACTATCTGAGGTGGTGATAGATGCTACATAGGTAAATAAAGTAGAGTAAAGCCGATCTGGATCTCTGGGGTGGGGAGAATGCTATTTATTTTGTTCGGTATTCAGGGAAGGTCTGTCTGATATTTGGCAGGGGCAGAATGGGGGATGGGAGAAAGAAGGAGGAGGGCAAGAGAGAGGAAATGGAGAGAGTCTGAGCCATGTGAAACACGTGGAATCTGGGGAAAGAGCATTAAAAGCAGAGACAAGGAAGAACTGTCTGAAAGAGGTTGAGGGGTGGGAGCATAGAGTGGAGGTGCCAGGCGGAGCTGAATCATGCAGGCCCTTGGCCGTAGTAGCCCAGGGAAGAAGACCTGGCATGAGAGAACCATTTCAATGTTTTGTTTCCAGCTTTAATGTCTCTCAGCTCAATTTCTAGAAGCCTCAGTTTCTTCATCTCTGATTTCCCTCCCTAGCGAGATGCAAAGCCATTGCAATCTTTGAGCAGAAGAGCGACCAGGTCTGACTTAGCTCTAACAGAGTCCTCTGCCAATAGCTAAGCAAGTTTATATTCTCCACTCAATAAAGAATAATATTTTTTATATAGAAAGTTTATTAAATAAATACATTCAATTAAAGGAGAATTCTGATTTTCCAAAATCATTTCTATGCATCATTATTCTGGGTTTATCCAAAATAAAAGAAATAGTAAACACCAAAACAAAAACATGGAGTCTGAGTTTTTCCACTTTTCAGTCCTTCAATCTTTAGTTATAATACAGTCAAACTGTTCTGGGAGACAATAAAATGTAGTCGAGCTCAATAAAAGGTGTGGCATCAAATTATGGACACTGTGTCCAATTATTTTAAAAAGAGGCTGTTAAAATCTGGGGTGCACCATAATTATGTCAGAGAATAAAAGATAGAACTCTAATACATATCTGAAGAGAAATATAATCTTAATTATCAATGGCCATCAGTGTTGGAAATATTGATTTTTCATAGTTATACTCAATATGAAATTCGTATAAAACATGATTTCTGCTTTGCTTGAATCAGAATGATGTATCTGAATACCAAACTGTTTCTCTCTTTTCTCTTTGACTTTTTGATAATTTTTAAATTTTGGTACTTTTCTGAAATCTATTGAAATAAAAAAGTAAAATATGTGTGCCCCAAGAATGTTGTTAGTAAATTACGACTATGCTTTCCTTGAACTTGAACTACAGTCTCACAAAATCGCCTTTGGTGGCAGAACATTTTTCTCCACATGTTACTATAGTCTCAAAATATTTTCTTTTCATTAATTTAATTTAATTAATTTGCACATTTTGAATGTTTAACTATTTTATATTTTAGTGTGAATATAGGTAGAAGGTTAATGAGAAGGGCAGTGGTAGAGATCCAGCCATTTAGTGTTCCTCTGAGAAAGAAATTTTAAAACAAGAAACATTCAATTGGATTTCAGGATGGCTTGTCAAAAAAAAAAAAAAAATGCTGTCAATAACCTCTGGAAATGCAAACAACAGACTGTTGGAGCCAAAAGGAAAGAGATAAGGTCAGCAAAATTGCTGACTGTGCTAAAAAGAGCCAAAGGGATTAAAGAGAATAAAAGCTTTTTCAAATATATTGAAAAAAGAGATAGAGCACCAGAGAGTCAGACTGCAAATGAATAGAGAAGGAGAAATCTATGTTAGCTAAAGTGGCTCAAGACAGAACTGCTTTTAAAAATCTGTGTCTGACAAGGCAAACGCACTCTGGGCAATTGGGACATAATGAAGACCTGGTTTATTAGAAAATGATGTAGGCAGCTGACGGTATTTCTGCATACCAATGGGAAGAACTTAGAATTCTCAAAAATGTCTGCCGTTACCTGTACTAAAACATTTATAATTTGCTATCTGAGCTACTACCTTTCTCCAGGACCTGATTCTGCTTTCAGCCCCTGAACAGCTCCAAGAAATTAAAAATCAAGTAGAATGTATGAAATCTCAAAGGACTGATAAAAATACCAAGATACCAAGGCCATGAGTTTTAACCTTACTCCTACCGCTGGCTTCCTCAAAGTCACTGTGACCTCTACCTACATCTGTTTTCTGATCTATAAGAAGAATGACTATACTCACCTGCAAACAATTTGTGGCTCAGGAGAGTTTAACATTTGTCATAAGCATAATGTGTTTGTGAAATATATGGTAAGGATAGAGAATGGATTCAAGTTAGTAAGAATTGTTACTGAGTTCAGTCAACCCACAGTGGCGATGTGAGTAAGTGGCTAAGTGCAGTCTGTGGAGACAACTACCTTGATCTGGATGCCTCTCTTACTATTTACTGGCTGCATGACCAAGGGCTAATGACTGCTCTGGACTTTCTTTTCTTCATTTGTAAAATTAGACATCTATTATGAAGATTAAAATAATATAATACATGTAATGCTCAAAAATGTCAGCTATTATTATCAGAGCAATATCTTTCCAGAATTAAAAAGAGAATGCTAGAATTCCAAGACTGCATTTGTGTAAGGGAGAAGAAATTGAGCTTACAAGAGCTGGACTTAAAATATATTTTAAGAATATAGTAACTGTAAATAGAAGTTCAGTCAATGTAATTTAACCAATGAATGTTGCACTGCTTGGCACCATTCAAAGGTAAAGATTACGCAATGGACCTTATCTAATAATTCAAAAGGAGAGCTAGGAAAAGCAATGAGTCTAAAAGAAATTGTAGTTATATTTGGCAACTGTAAGATGGGCAATGAACTCATCAAGATCATAGAGAGCTTGAGAAATCATCTAGTTGGCAGCTAATGCAATCCCTGTTGAGGACATCAAAAGCTATGTATTTCTCTTTCCCATACTTGTATACTAAGGAGGAAAATACTGGACACCTTCTATAATGATCAATTTACTTGCTCAAGGCACCCAGTGTTGGGGCAGATCAAAGCTCTGACCCAGGTCCTCACCTCTCTGTTGGTCACAGCTCAAACACTCTGTAGTTGGAAGCCAACTTAAAGATACAAGAATGGGGATTCCTTGCTACTGAGAAAAGGAGCCATTGGTGTCCCCAGAACTTGAAGAGCTCATATGAGAGTTCTGGGGACCGATAAAACTTAAGCAGAATGCAGCGGGTTAGTTTATATGAATCAGACCAATGATTAAACTTTTAACCAATTTCCAGACTCTGAGAGAGGGTCTAGTCATAGGAAGGGTAGTAAGATAAAATTTCTGTCCCAGGAGAACTCAAATTTCGAAATAATATTTTGTCAGAGTGGGATCAAAAACATTCATTCATTCATTCATTCATTCATTCATTCATTTGTTCGTTCATTCGACATACATGTATTGATGTTCTAATATACCCAGGCACAGCTATAGGCACCATCAACAGGAAAAGAAAACAGACAGAGGTCCATGACTTTATCAAGTTCATTTTTCACTAGGAAGGAGGTGATAAACAATAACACGATTGTCTCAATTCCATCTGTGGGATTTTAATTTATGGAGGTGAACAAGTGATGACATAGAGAGGCTAATGCCATTGAAAGAAGATTTTTATTACTAACACTTCCTGAGAGGAAGGAGCATGACCATGTTACTCAGGACCACATGGCGAAGTACCACTGTCAGTCAAGAGGCAGAAAAGAGCAAGAGGAAACCCAGCAGTCTTCATTGTGTTTTCTGTGGGAAAGGCAAGGCAGAACAGGATAAGCAGCTTAGTGCGTTTGAAGTGAAAAGGCTTTCGCTACTCGTCTGGTACCTGGCCCTAGGCTGATTAAGGCAGAAGAATGTTGACTTGGTGTGTGAGTTAGATAAAGGAGTGGGGAAGGGGTGGGCTCTGGATGGATTAACTTGCATATGAAAGACACACTCCTGGGTGAGCACTCTGTGATCTCTAAGACTTGGCTAAACCTGGAAAGGACAGTCTTTTTCTCTAGTTGATGAGGCCACAAATGCCAAATCATCAAGAATACAGAAAATAAGAAAATATATTTAACATAATTAGCCTTGTGATGAATGAATGTCAAATAGACAGATATAGAATCTAAGAAAACACAGAACGATGATAACTAAACAAAATCACCTAGTGTGTCATAATGCAGTAAATGCTACACAAAGAAAGGAAAAAATACAGCTGCACATAGGACTTGAGAGGCGTTGGTGGGTGGCATAGGCATGCGCTGAAGTGTTTAATAGTGTGGTCAGGGTAACTCTTGTTGAGAAGGTGAGATTTAAGGAAAGACCTTAGCCAAGGCTCATCTCCCTACGGAGATTCTAATATTTTAGGATCCTAGCAAGTTACAGAAACGTAACACATCAGTAACATAACACATTCATTTATTTATTTAGCTGGTTGGTCGATCAGTCAGTCAGATATTAAACAAATATTTACAAGCCTTTTCTGGGAATAGGTACTAAACCGATATTGAGAGTACAGTGGTGAGCAAAAAGACATAGACTCTACCACTGCATAGCTTATCATAGTTTGGGAGGGAGATACTGACCTAATGAACACAAACAAATATTTACTGCAACTGAAAAATAGCTACACAGTGTGAAGACAGCCTGAACTAAGGGTGTTTGGTCTAGCTAGAGAAGCCAGGAAAAGTGTCATTGAGATCTGAAGGATAACTGTTGACTAGGCAAACATGAGAGAGATCATCCACGTGGAAAAAATAACATGTGCAACATCCCTGAGATGAAAGATGTTTGAGAAGTAAGACACAACCAGAGAGAGTAGGGGGGACCATGGGGCAGATAAAGAAGAAGGTGGCAGAGGGTGTGGATCAGGCAGGTCCTTCTAGGCCTTGTTAAGCTGTTTTGCATTTTGCAGGAAGCAATGGTCAGCAACGGAAAGACTTTAAGCTGGAGTACCACCACATAACCTCATTTGGCTTTGAGAATGATGTAGGTTGAACAGTGAGACGTTGGGAGTCCAGGTGAGAGATGATATTAGCTTGGATCAGAAGGGTTATGGTGCAGATAGAGAGATGGTTTGGGTGATGGATTGGATGTAGGAGTGAGAAAAATGAGGCATCGAGGGTGACTTCTGGGTCTCTGGTTTGTGCGTGGGAGAATAGCAGTGTCATTCACCGACACAGGGAACACTGGAAGAGAAGATCATATGGAGAAGATTATGAAATCGATTTTGGATGGAATATGGTTGAGATTCCTTTGAGGCATGTATGTGGAGACTTGAAGTAGGCAATTTGTTATATGAATCTGACCTTCTGAGGAGGGATGTAGCCAAGAGAGTTATTAGTGGGTGCGTGTTTGTGTGTGTGTGCACGTGCACACACGTGCGTGTATGTGTCTGTATGTAATATAAAACTAATGTCAGATCTTGGGTCAAATTTTCAGAAAGAGAACATAGAATGAGAAGGACAAGCCAAAGCCTTCTTGGAGCATCTCACACTTCACATGAATAGAGAATGCTCAACCTGTGAAAGGAAGAGACACCTGGTATTCTTCATACTGCAAATCTCACAGTCAGCCCAGGAGAGAGCATGGATACATAAAGAGTGTCTATTCTCTGATTAAACTGATTATACCTGATTAAACTCCTTATCCTGCTTCAAACTTTAAGCCTGCAACCTCTGATACTGAACTCAGGAGGTTCGTTTTGTCTGCACACGTTAATAACCAAAAGAGACACAGACAGGAGTATGCAGTAAAGGAAATAGGTTTATTTAAGGAAATGGCGCCAAGCTTGGAGACATAGGTGAGCTAGCGCTCAAAGACGTGGCTCCCCTATGGCCTCTAGGGGATAGGTTATATAGGAAAAAAAATCATTAGTCATGGGAGCTAAGGGAGTTGGAGTTGTGGACTCTACTGATTGGTTGGGGCTAGAGTAGGAGGTAGTTGATCATTTTATCAGGTCCTGATGTCAGTCATGCATCATTCTGTCTGGTTTCAAGGGGCTGCTGGTAGAGTCCTTCCGCCTTCATGGGCGTGGAACTGCAAGATGTTATCTTTAGTTTGACCCAAAACTCTGTTTTTGTAGTCAACAGACCTGAGGCTTTGTTCCTAAGACTGTTTGATGCCGGCCTAAAGGCTTAATGATAACGGGAGTGGTCAGTAGTATGCAGAAGGATAAGGAAATAAAAGACTCAAGGGAGCCCCAAGGCCAGTTGGAATCAAGGAGAAATAGAAGAGAAAAAGTCATTTTAAAGAAATGAAGATTTGCTCTGTTACTCCCACACCCTAGTGGGAAAGCCCCAGGGAATCCTAAACCTTTGGCCCACCCACTACCTAAAATATCTCACTGTTTGTAAATGAGGCCTTTAAAAGACCTGTATGTACTGCTAGGGGCAGAGACAAAGCCAGTGTGCCATTTCCAAATGACAGACGGGAGGAGTCCTCTCTCCCCACTGAGTTAACAATGTGCCCCTTGGACGTTCTCCGCTTCTTGACCCAGGAAGAAAATCATTATTTGTTTCTGCTTCCTACTGGGAGACAGTATAGGATGAACGTGATAACGATTAAAACACAGAGTTTGTAGGCAGACAAGACCTGGCTAAAATCCCAAGTCTACAATTAATTTAACTATATGAAGCTTGGATTTCCTCATTAATAAGGTGGAAGTGATCATACCCACCTGTTAGTTTTGTTATGAGGATGAAGGAAGAGATACGGGCTGTAGGGGAAGAAAAATTTCCCTGTCTACCCTTCTAGGTTCTGTGACTAGTCTAAGAATTAAATTGACATAAGATAGAATAAATAGGAGTTAAACACCACAAACTTAATTATGTACGTACACATGGAAGTTTCACAAAGATATGAGACTCAAAAGCAGCCAGATAATTGAGACTTGTATATGATCCAGAGTTAAGAACAGAGATGGGGGTTTGGGGCTTCTAAGTGGGAGAAGGAGGCAGATTGAGGGAAGAGGAGAGGAGAAAATGAATGGTAAACAAAGGTTGCCTTGTTATGCAGATAAATCAAGTGGAAAAAAATTATCTCTGATAGTTGCTTGCTTGCTGGCACAGGTATGCTTTCTAATGTAAATTTCCTTTACAAATATAGGTATCTCCCATAAATCGGGGAAATTTATACTTTCTTTAGGCAGTTAAAGAGGAGGTAAAGAGATTTTTCTGAGTGGTGGATGATGGGTCTTTGTTGCCTTCAGCTCAAAAATAATCCACATGCCAAAGCGGCATATTTGGGGCGATGAGTTCTAAATCCCTTTAGGGTAAGTGCCTCAGCACAATGCTGAAACACAATATGTGTTCAACAAATAAAAATCAGGACTTTATTTATTGTTAACATACACTCTGATTGCTCGCCATTGTCATTCAATTTGAAATTGCCAGAATTGAAGAGATGATGTAAAACAAAAAGTCATTATTCTCGAAGACTGTAAAATTTTATGGAAGAGGAGAAGGATGCACCTAGGAAAGCCCAAATTTTTATTTGAAGCAGATTCATTCATCTCAGACTTTTATTCACAGTCTCACATGCATATAAACCTACATATACACAGATGTGCCTCCTCTTGCACAGGAAGTCCAGGTTACGTGATTGTTCCAAAGGAGCTAGTCTCTGAGGAGATCCTCAATGAAATTTTGATTGTGAGATCTCCAAGCCCTAGATCATTTTGATGTCTCTTTTATGAACTCCAAGAAACTTTTTTTTTTAGCTCTTCCTATTTAACCTGTATGTCATATTATAGATGATAAGTTTACCAATCGATTTCCATCAGTGTCAGATTCTGTTCAATTTTGCTTGATTCAATTAACCAATGCTCGGCCAGTACTGGGATATAATTGACCTTTGGGAGTCCCCTGAGTCTTGTACAAGATGGTCTCACTATTTGTCATCCATTCTTTGCTAGTCAGATTTCAGTTTCAAGATTTCATTTCGTAAGTCACATTTTCAGGCATTATCTAAAACATCACCTATTAATTGTTTTCCTAAACTTCCATGATTGATTATTAGCACAGGTACAATTATTGAACCATTATTCCTTAATAACTCTTAATAACTGGCAATTTGCTTTGCAAAGGTAATTGTGGTTCCTAACTGATGATTTATCATCATTGATCACTGCTATCACTGCCTTTGTAAAATTAATATTACAGTAGTTCCTGTAACGGTTTGGTGTGGACGGCTTTCACAACGGCGTCAGTTGTTTCTCCTGTAATCTAGTCTTCTTCGCAGAAGCTCTAACTAACCGGGGTATGCTCTTTTGTAACAGAAGATGCATAGGCTAGTGTTCCATTGATTCAATCTATAAATCCAAGAAACAGCTTCTGATACCTATTGACTAATTATAAAACAGCTGTTTTATTTCCTTTTCTCATGAAGCAGTCTTCAAGTGGTGACAGAGTCTTGAAGGGGACCTACAAAAGTAATGGAAGGAGAAAAAAGTCTTTCTCTGAAATATTTAGGCCCTGGATTTGGTGTCAGCACTCCGTAATGTGTGACTCTGTATAAATCACTTAACCCCTCTAAACCTCATCAATAAATAGAAATGAGAATACCTGTCTTCTAAAACTTCTGAGACTTGTGACAGATATTCGCCGAGAAAGGTAAACTTTGTAAACTCTAAGAGCCTCATATACCTGCAAGTTGTTATTAGTCAGCTTTCTTTTTAATCAGTGTATTAGGAATTTAGATCACACATATAAATCATTGTAGTCTCTACACATTTTTTATTGAGTTTTTCCCTAATTACCTGTGTTGCCTTTCCTTTAATCATTTCCTTCCCTTAGTTCTAATACAGATGCAAATGAACTAGGGACACGAGGATCTTCCTGGCACATACATACATGGGAGTCTGCCCAGCACTAGCCTAAGTACAAATAAATTCAGAGAAGAAGGAGAATCTGAGCTATAATTCTCTGTGTGTCTATACTGGATTTTGGATTAGCCCATTGCCTTATGCTGGTTATTTTCGTTTTAACTGCTGATGGCCTTGAACCTATGGATTAGAATTTTCTGTAATAATAATCTTCCATATGCAGTCACTTTTCTGATATGATGTTGCCTGAGAATTAAGAAAAGTATTATCAATATATTTTTTTCTTTATGAAAAAAACTTCCCATGCATCTTTCCTCACAGGCTTTACTTGTACCTCTTCTCTTAGTAATGTCTCATATTTGAACAATGCTTAACACATTCCCTCTGGTACAAAGTATTATTGAATTGGAACCTCAAAGCAATAGCTTAATGAAGTATGTAAACCAAGAATAGCTGTTGGCTACTTTGATCAGTGAATAAAGAATATCAGTTTTTCTTCCTTGACAGTTACTGGCAGAATGGGGATTGAAATAATATTTTTAACTAGACATGTCACTGGGCTAAAGCATCTCACCTTGTTTCACTTTCCTAATTCACTAAAATGAGGGGCAGATTTGATGATCTCCAAGGCCCTTATAGTGCCATTATCTTTAAAGTTTGTTTCTATCATAAAATATTTACTGTGCCCCTGTGTGTAGTGCTTCTAACTCTAGAGTTATAAGGTACACTCTCTGCCTTCTAATAGTTTGTAATCCAACTGGAGGGTTAGCAGATGCTAATGTGAAGATAAATAAGGTCAACTTTGCTAAATTGTACATGACAAAGACACGAGAATAGTTTTATAGAAGAGGAGGAAAAGTATGGACGAATGAATCTATATCTAAACCTTGTGGTTCCCAAACAAGGAGGAAGCCCTTCACTTTAATATTGGCTACAGGCCAATATCAAAAACAAAACAAAGAACAAAAATTGTGTATGTTGATAAAAGGGGAAAGTTCAGATAAAAAAGTCAATTGAAAGGAAAAAAACGTGAGGTGGTGGGAGTAGTGCTTATTTAGTTAAAAACTAATATAGAACTTATCATGGGAAATCTATAATAAAAGATAAACCTTTTTTCCACCTGTTTCAGACTTCTGCATTCATTGAACAATGGAATGAAAATAAAATTCAAAGCAAAGCTTTAAAGATCAGATATATGAAGCTAATGAGCAATTTGTCAATGGGAATAGCTTTTAAGGCTGAAATTTCTGAGTATATTTTTCCTTAGGATTTAATGTTTTTAAAGAGGGCACCCTGTGAGTTACCATGACAACCTGTGGATATCATCTTTAGAAGGCTTAGACTACAGATCTCAGCTCAAAAGTATTTCGTCTACACACTTTTAGAAAAGCCTGTTGATGCACTGTACATGGGCCGTACAAAACATAAAACACTTGACGATACTATGGTCCATTTCTTTGACATGTTATCAGTATGGCCGAAGCTGCTTCTATAGTGTTGATGGATACTTTGCCTCCCATTTCTTCATTACCTTTAAAATCTGAAGAGTACTTCATTTTCAGCTCTTTATTGAACTTCTCTCAAGACAAAGCTAGAGCTCATTTCCTGTTCGCATGCTTCTTTTATAAGGGAGAAAAAATTCAAGTGCTGCTGGTCAGACTGCAGATGTAGAATTCGTTTTTGTCCTTGGGTTGTGTTTTCTTAGGATAGTATCTTTAGAAATTAAGCTGGATAAAGAACTGACAACTAATTTGCAGTAGTGAGGGAAAGAACTAGAAGGTACAGATGAAGTAAAAGGTCCCCAGAGCAAGGTTGTCTTTATAATGACAGTGGGAGCCCCAGGTGGCAATGTGTAGCGCAGCTGCTAAACAGCCACCTTTGCAGACATTCAAGTTGCGCATATCTTCCAGACAGGGTAATGATTGTGGTGATGTGTTGTTAATGTATTTTCACTGATTAAGCAGTGGGGTGGGAAATTGAGGTATTTTGTCGAGTAATGGAAAACAGATATCTTTAACTAGTTCAGGTGAAGAAAACATTAAAAAAACACTATTTCAAACGACATTGATAATGCTCTTTGCTCAGTGTGAGTAAAGCAATCTAAACTATCTAAACGGGAGTAAGCAATCTAAAACTCAGATCGTCAGTTGCACTGAGGAATTGAGTATGTGACATGGTGTGGAGTATGACTTGAATTTTTTTGTTTCATTACGCACCCCAGCTTTAGCTCACAGGGTATTTTTTATTTTTTATTTTTTGCATTTACAAAGATATCACATGGGCAACTGAAACTTGCCAGACTAGAAGCATCGTGTAGCCATTTCACAGTCATTGGATGGATGATGATGCATTAACTTCTTTCGGAGGCCTAGTGTGTTGTGGCATACAGCAATGAAAACCTCATGACTTAAGGATGTCAAGTTATTTGGTGAGTGTGAAATAATTTGTCCTCGTTTTCAGTGAATTTTTTGGTCATTATTGGTTTTACTTTTGCAATAAAGACTAAACTATATAAACACTGATTACCTCATATGTTTTATTTATAATAATAATCTTAAGTATATATTACATAATAGCTCTGCAAGAACTTAATGAGAATAGGTTAACAGACATAATTTGATATAATTAATAAAGCAAATAGGCCTTGTTAGTTTGTTTAATGTGACTGCTGAAGTAATTAAGCTGATTTTAATGGGCTTTGGTGTTATCTTAGTGTAAATCGGTATTCATAGAAGTTAATGGTAATTATATTTTTTACTTATGAGAATTCACTTAACAAATGGATTTTCAAAAAGAAATTATTTTCATGAGGCGGAGTAAGACTGTGCTCACCAGAATCACTCACTTAGGTAAGTAAAAAAAGCTTAAAAGTGTGCATTTCATTTCAAAAATTATTGCTACTGAAAAATGAATAGACAATGAATAAGTTAGAAAAATATATCTGAAATAATTTCCAAAATTCAACCTAGTTACATTTATTTTACCAAACTGACAAATGTTAATTACCGACATTAGCAAAATAAGACAGAGTTGTATTTGGCAATGGAATTACTACTCTGGTGTCATTCTTCTCTAATTACTACTCCTTGTCTCTCTCATGATATTTCAAAACAACAATGCGACATAATAGAATCATTTTATATAAGTGGCCTGACCTGACAGTTGGAGAAAAAGGCATAGAGTGAGGTATTCACAATACCAGTTTTTAATTCATTTGTTAAAAATTTTACTTTGAATTCTAATAGGAAACATGATTTTTACCTTGTCCTTTCTAATTATTCATGAGAAATATCACTTGCAATTATAAAGCTTACGAGCAATACATTTACCACTGGCAAACCAAACAGTTCTATCCCGGTGAAGATATCAATAGATTAACAAATGTCACCGGTGAGAAGAGAATGGATTCAGAGTTGATGGGAAAGGGGAGTAGCAATGGGTATGAAAGAAAAAGATTGAAGTTAACATTTTCCTCCTTATAAAAGGAATACAAGTTTGTAATAAAAATTTATTTACATCCCTCTTGGTGATAGCACCTTGGATTTTTATTTAAGAATCTGTCTCTTCCTAATTTTCATTTCACTTGGTCTCTGTGGGGCTCCAGGAGATCCTAGAACAGAGCACAATACCCGAGCCAATCAGAGCTTCACATTCTCCTGACATGTATGTAATTGGTTCATTTTGAGCACATGACTCAAGGCAGACCAGTCAGAATGCATCTTAGGAGTTTTGCTGTGCACGTGGACTTAAACCTAAAAATATTTAGCCCCTAGAATTGCCACCATTAAAGGAGAGCCCTTCTGAGAAATCAACACAGGAGAATAATTTAGCAGAAGAGAAATAGAATCCCAGTAAACTCCTTTGAGCCTTGGTGTTTCATCATCCTTCAGGGCTCAGGCAATGCCTGTCTCAGAATCGTTGCATTAGGAGAGCCAATAGATCTCCTTTGTTTCTAAAGTTAGTTGGGTTGAGCTGAATCCAAATAGGTATAATGGTCAATACAGAAAAGCTGGAAAATATAGAAAGGTACAAAAATAATTACAATCGCTTTTGATTCAAGTTTGATGTATTTATTTCCTATTTTTTGTCTCTGTATAAATGTTACTCTGGTTATAATTTGATGTATTTTTCCATTTTGTTCTTATCCCTGTATAGACATAAGAATTTTATTTTTTATCGATTCAGGATTATTTTTACATATATGGATTTTACATACATATATGTCTACATTTTACAAAATTAAAATTAGATTATAGTAATAATTTTATATCCTTGTTTTCATCAAACGTTGTTCATGAGCATTTCTCCATTTCATTAACACAATTTTTAATAGTGGAATAATATTTCATAGTATATGTAAACTATAATGAACTTTTCCATTATTTTTGGACATTGAGGCTATTCCCATTTTTTTTAAGACCTGGTTGTTTATGGTTTTGGTAAATAAATTTTTGTCCAATTTTTTTTATTTCTTTAGGTTGATTTCCTAACAAGAGCATAAGAGACTAAAGTGGATACATTTTTAAGGATTCTCGGTGTATATATATCAAATTGATTTTCAAATATATTCTCAAGAAACTTACCAAACTCAAGCATCATCATTTCTTACCATGTTTATTAATTTTATAGGCGAAAATGCTTTTATATTGTTATATTAGAATATTTTTTTAATTTACTATTGAGAGGTAGAATATTTTTTCATATACTATTAATCATCTACATTTCTTTCGTGAATTGCTATTAATGTCCCCTTTCCATTTTTTATTGGTATTTTTGTTCTTTTTTTTTCTTATCGATTTTAAGCTTTTTCAAAATCAGGAATTGTAACAAGTAGTGCTGCATTGTTAGCTATTTTAGTATTTACTCACTGGTGCATAACAAATAGAGTCCTGGGACCGTCAACTTCCCTAATTCCAAACTAACCATGAAATAGATTTTTACTTTCCTGAAAGAAGCAACTGAATTGGCTTCTGACAATCAGAAACCCAAAACGACTATTTTGGTAAAACTGTAAGTCAAGCAGTGAGTTTGGCACTGAAAGTTTAAACATAGAACTTCAGATTGCCTTTTATCATTGATTTAACTTCACACAAAAAAACTCGTGTACTGTTCATTACGTGGTATTGTATCTCACAGATGGGTTTTTATTTATTTAGTGTAAAATCCTGCTGGAGGGTTGGAAACAACTCTTTCTTCCCATAAACTGTCATCTACCTGCCTGCAACTTTATTTACTAGAAAAAACACATTCTGTTTTCTGAGAGTAGTGTTGATTTTTTTCCAGAATCACAGTATAACACCTTGTCAGTTCTTACTCAAAAGGTTGTTTCCTCATATTTTGAAGTTAGATCATTTCTCAGAGATGAGAGAGGAAAACAACTTCTAAATTCAAGAATACAAAATCTCTACTTTGAAAACCTGCTTTTCTTGATCGAGTGAGTACACTTGGCAGTAGATTTTATTGCTGCATAATAAAGAAATTTTAATCTAAGTGGAGAAAAAGGAGAAGAAGCCCCAGAAGAAAAAGAATAAGTTTGCCCACTTAAAATTTTCACAAAAAGCCAAAATGTCTCAGCTCCATCTTTCTTCTGATGATGAAATCCTAGTTGCTGACAGACTGGCTAATTTCATGATGATAAACCATACAGTATGTAATGTATAATTTTCTAATAAAACATTT
>NW_011888852.1:2759066-2769896 GCF_000151845.1 Pteropus vampyrus | reverse complement strand
CTTCTGATGATGAAATCCTAGTTGCTGACAGACTGGCTAATTTCATGATGATAAACCATACAGTATGTAATGTATAATTTTCTAATAAAACATTTCACTTTTATTACTTCCCCAAATTTAGATACATTAATGAGATTATTACACTGTTCCTTAGTGTTAATAACTATAAAACCTGAGCACTCCTCATTATATTTTCCTCACCATTTATTTCTTGTCTTTGATATATTGGTTATATTTATTATAATATCAGCTAGTAGTTCTTTTTTGGAAAATAAAAAAGTGTGTGTTAAGAAGAAAAACAAAATTTTTTCTTTGTCATGGTTTCAGCATATATTTTGGCCCTGATTGACATAGATTAAATTTGATATTCTCTGTCATTTATTAAAATAATAACATATATATACTTCAGCTTAAATTTCCTGACAACAAAATAGATAATTAAGTCAACAATTACAACACAGCGTGAGATATGTTATTGAGTCATTAAAGGAGAGGGATTTGGGATTTTTGAAGTCAAAAGAAAGAGGCTCATTTACTTGTTTTCTCCTGTTGTAGCCTTCATTTTGGTTTTATTCTGCTTCCTCCACTTCTCCATTCAGAAGTACCTCACAGTCTGATTTCCTCTGAACAGCTCGAGACGGGGCCATAGTAGATCGGAAGGGAAATGGGGTGACGATTAGGACGGATAGATGTGCATAGAAGAACTAGAGCTGCGGGCGGATAAGGACATGGATTCATGACCGTTAAAGAGAAAGAGAGAGGGAAAATGGGAAAAGGGAATCTGTTAGAAAGAAAAGAGAGGAAAACCTTAAAGAATTCAGAGATGGAAAAGGGAAGACTTGAGGGGCTGACTAGGTGCCAACGGAGTTGGGCAGAGAGAATTCCCGGGCCTGCTGCCCCGTGCCCAGCTCTGGTAAGACAGAGCCTTGACTCTCCCTCTCCCCTACTCACCACATTGTTAAGGCTTGTCAATCTTACCCCTGTGACACACTCCAGGTCCATCCTCTCATGGCCTCCCTGAACACCAGTGAGATTCTAGCCTCACTATGGCGTTCCTGGGCAGCCTCCGGCCTCTTGCCCTCTGAGACATAGCTCTTTTTACAACAAAGGCCTCTTTCTGAAACACAAATCCGATCATATCACCCCTTACTTAAAATCATTTTGAATGGGCAAAGGACTAGAATAGAATTTTGTCCAAAGAAAATGTACAGATGGCCAATAAGAATAGGAAAAGATGCTCACCACTACAATTACTTAGAAAAATGCAAATCAAAACCATAATGAGAAACCACTCTAAGCCCATTACGATGGCTGCTAACAACAACAAACAAGCAAACAAACAAACAAAACAGAAAATTTCAAGTATTGGTGAGGATGTGGAGAAATTGGAAAACCTTGTGCATTCCTGGTGGGAATGTAAAATGCCTCAGCCCCTGCGAAACAGTATGATGGTTCCTCAGAAAAATAAATATACAGTTGCCAATTTGATCCAACAATTTCTCTTTTGGGTATATACCCCAAAGAATTGAAAGGGGGGACTCAAACAGATATTTGTACACCCATATTTACAGCAGCATTAATTCATAATAGCCAAATGGTGGAAACATCCATTTGGAAGAAGCACTTCCAAGTGCCCTTCGAAGGATGAATGGATAAACAAAATGTGGTAAATGTGTACAATGGAATATTATTCAACCCTGAAAAAGAAAGAAATTCTGGCCTATGCTATAGCATACAGGAAACTGTGAAGGCAGTATGCTAACTGAAATAAGCCAGTCACAAAAGGACAAATATCGTATGATTCCCCTTATATGAGTTACCTCCAGTAGTCAAACTCACAGAAACAGAAACTAAAATGGGGGTCACCAGGGTCTGGGAGAAGGACGGCGAATGGGAGCTATTGTTTAATGAGTTATAGTTTTGGAAGATGAAAAATGTTTGGGGCATTCATGATGGTAATGATTGTGTGACAATATGAATGCATACTTAATACCACTGAACTGAACTGTGCCACTGAACCAAAAAAATGATTAATATGGTATATTTTACATTGTGAATATTTTATGATAAAAATAATTTTGTGGCTTCCCTTTTATTTTAAGATAAAATCTCTGTTTATTAGCATGATGTGTCCCCAGCTCACCTCCCTAGCTTGTTGTTTGTCACATGGCCCACATCCCTGGTGCCTGGCATTTTGTCGTGTAAGATTCAGCTCAACCTTCATCACCTTCCCTGGGAAATCCTCCCTTACTCACTGTCCCCCTCCAAAACTAGGTCCCGTCTTCATCCTGGTTGGGTGAGCTTCCTATTTTCTAACGTAGCACCCTCTGTACACTTTCATCTCTCATTGAATTCAAAATTTTAAAATGTGTTCTTATTATAAATCCCCATAGGCTGTAAGCTACTTGAGGGTAGAGACAGTCTTTTGTTCTATTGCTTAGAACTTGGCCTCATACCCTATAGATACTTAATATATGTTTGATATCTGAATGAAGGAACTGAAGGTGATTGGAAGGAAAGGGAAATTCTGCAATTTGAACAAAACAGCTCATTTTTTTTTTTTTTATAAACAGAATCATCACAGCAACCATCTTATTTTGGAGAATGATGTGAGATTGATAATATTTTTAAGACACTTAGAACAATACCTAGCCCATAGCAAATGCCCAATAAATGTTAGATATTATTATTTACTTTTATTATTGAATGATCTATGAAACTTTAAAAATAAGATTCTCATATCCCCTTTAAAATAAGGGTTGAGACAGGAAAAATTGGCAAGGAAATGACAGACAATATTCCCTCCAGATTCCCAGGCCCCTTTAAAGACTGTCTTCAGAAGTGGTGAGGGGAATGCATGCTTGATATGAGCAGACAGGTGGTGGTATGGGGAGCCCCTATTCCAAACCAGCCCCTCCTGATATGACCAGACCACTCCCTCTGCATGTCAGCCCTGTGACACCTAACCACTCCCAGAGATGGCTCCTTCCTTGGCTGGAGGAGGGCTTCATTTAGGAGGATGATCCTAGAGGCAAATTGCCCTCCCCCTGTGACTGCAGCTGTGCCAGACGGCCTGAAGCTCCTGCCAGCAGGAGTCCCCTGGCCTAACTGCCTCAGGCCCTGCTGAGCACCCTGAGTTTCCGTTTGGCCCTCCTTTATACCTCATGAACAAAGAATACAATATACTCAGGATTTTATATACTGCCGGGTGGCTCCTGCATTTGCCAAGTTTATTTCTGTCATTTCTCCAAAATATGCAACTATCTAGATATGTCAAAGAGATATATATCAAAGAACATTTTTTTAAATTTAGTTGCGCTAAGATTTAATCTGGGGGTGGCTTTTCCTCCTTGCCCAGTTAGAGCCCAGAGAGAATATGAGGAGAAATCAAAACAACGTCTTTTGTGTGGGGCAGGGACTGTTTATTTTCTCCTACAGAAAATAAGGGAAGATCTTGGAAGAAGCTCTTGGAAGAAAAAGCTTTTACCTGAGAGCACATGGAGCTGGAACGTAAGAGCAGAGAGATGTGGTTGACCCGGTTTCTTAGCTTTTGTCATAGAATAGAAGATCAACTGCCTGGGGACCAAGAAGGTTAACATTCTGGAAGATTCCGTATCATTACTGATTTCCCAATGATTGTTCTTCTAGAGTGATTAGAACACAAGTCTGAAAACAGAAAAGGCCTGTGTGCTTGACTTTGGGGCGGCAGACAGGAAGAAAGCTGCAGAGACTAGGCCTTTGCACAGCCTGTTGTGCGTGCGTGCGTGCGTGCGTGCGTGCGTGCGTGTGTGTGTGTGTGTGTTAGCATTGCCTGGTGTCCATTACGAAGTTAGAGAAAAGCAGACTGGGTCCTGCAGCTATGAAGCCACGACAAGGGGAAAAGAGGCAGAGTCGGGGTGGCCTCAGGGCTGAAATGTAGAGAGGGAGCTCCAGCAGGCAGTCGGTTCAAGGGCGGATCGCAGCTCCGTAAGAAGACAGGACCATGCCCGTGGGCGTTTATAAAGCTTCTGGTGGTAAGTGTCTTTCATAGTTTGCCCCATAAGCTGTGACTGAAAAGAAATGTGATCCCCTTTTTCCGTAATTTTTCATTCACACTATTTATGGTTGCAGAGGCCACGGTTCACCCTGCCGATTTCTTAACAAGGCATCCTCGGGCCGTGCTGCAGTTCGGATGCCCCGTAAAGCAGGCAATTCCAAGTTATTGGGAGGGGCCGGGGACAGACAGCTCTCTTCTATGCCGGGTGAGAGGAAAATGGAGATGTAAAGAAAATGAAACAGAAAAGAGCAATGGTGTAAAAATTTAAACTAGATGTGTCCAGGAGCTAGCTATTCAGGAGGAGGATATTCAGCACAGGGCGGGGGTGGCGGGACTGGCACTATTCCTACCCACTCACCTATTTCACTCTGACAGCTGTCACCTCCATTCAACCCGAGACAATCGAGAAAGCAGGGCATGACATGCTTTATTTTATTATCTAGGCCATTGTTCCCCTCTATTAGAAAGGACATTGACCATAGTTACACTTGATGCTCTATCTACTGTGATTTCGACTCTGTCTACATGAACATAGAAGATTTCAGTCAGACTGAAATTTAGTAAGTCGTACAGCGAAAGTTTTAGCATAGTTCGATGTATGTTAAAGGTAAGGAAATAAGTCAGTGAAATGCAAAATAATAGGAGTTGTCTAATTTTCTGGTATTCATACATAATTTGAATAAATAAATCAGAATAATAAATCCTATAATCATATTTGCTATGACTGTAACTCTATATATTCAGTATTTATTTATATAAAAATTCCAGATTTATATTGAAGCATTAATTTTAATACTGTCAACACAAAGTCAAACTTATATACATAATTGAAAGAGTAAATAACTATGGAATCCAACGTTAAGAAATGTTTTACTATTGTTATTCATGTGATAAACAAGTTTTTCCTTCCTGTTTCTCCAAATATTAGTGTTACTGTTAAATCACTTATTATAGTACTTTTAGACAAATTAATCTCTTTAAAAACATGACTTTTGATATATTTAGTCTTATATGTTCATGCACAGTCCTGAAATGAGAAGAAATCATTATTCTTATTTGCAAGATTTCATTGTAATTAACCCTGGTCCTTTAATGTGTGTGAGAAGCAGAGAAAATAGTGTTGATTCAGAGATTTATTACTTTCTATCTTCTTTTCCTGAAAAATAAAATAGTTTTGCATTCTACAATGTCTAAACAATTAAACAAACAAATAGAAGAGTTAAACATGTACTTAAGTATGACACCAAACCATCTGACGTAGAGAAAAGGGACAATATTTTGTGTCATATTAGATTCTGAATCTCTAACACATATCTGTAACTTAAATGATAGAAAAGATATCCAAAAATATTAAAGACAATTCAGAATTTTCAACAACTTTTGTTCTGGAGCATCTTTTCAAAGCAAGACAAAAAGAAATAAAAAAAATATTTACCTATATAACATTTTTATTTTTAACACTCAGCAGAAACCATAAATTCAAAGACAAACATTAGACTGGGGAATATATTTGCAACAAATATAAATGTGATAGGTAACAGTATATCTGGTATATTTGCTATCTAGCAGTAAAGAGATCTTTATAAATTACATCATGTCACTCTTGACAGAAACCTTCACTGGCTCTCCATTTTTCTGAGTAAGCCAGTGTCATTATGACTGAGGAGGTCCAAACTAATCTGGCAGGCAGCTTTTTCCTACCTTCATCACCTGCCCCATGCCCCCTGCTCTCATCCACTCGACACCAGCCATGCTGGCCTCCTTGCTGTTCCATGACTACGCCAAGCCTGCTGCCATCTCATGGCCCTCCCACCCTTGCTGATGCCTCCCCTGGGGATATTCTTCCTTCAGATATTCCCTTGGCTCCTCCTGAAAGTCTGTGCTCAACCTGCTGTTAGGAGTTCTCTGATCCAAGAGGCAACCCCCCTCCCATCTGGACTCTCCTTTTTCCTGCTTTATTATCTGTGTCATACTATGACATATTCTTTTTGCTCTTGTTTTTTCAATTTTAGTCTATTTCTCTCCACTAGGACGTAAATTCATGAAGGCGAGGATTTTGTTCACTCCTTTTCCCAGACCACAGAAGTGTCCTGAATATAGTAGATAGAAAATATTGGCTGAATGGAGGGATCATGACATACAATGAACTTCTATAAACCGATGAGGAAAAGATTAAAATCCAACAAAAAAGTGGTTATAAAATTCACAGAAGAAATATAAATGTTCAATAAACATGGAAAATTCTTAAACTTATAGAAGAGATTTCAAGTTTCCAGTGTGATTATATAATCGCATCTTTTTTATCCATTTATCTGTGGATGGACACTTGCATTGTTTCTATATCTTGGCTATTGTAGATAATGCTGCTATGAACATGGGGGTGCAGACACACTTCTTCAAGATCCTGTTTTCATTTCCTTTGGATAGGTGCCCAGAATTGGATCTGCTGAATCTTACGGTAGTTCTATTTTAATTTTTTGATGACACTCCATACTGTTTTCCATTGTACCAAGTGACATTCCATTAACAGTACACAAAGTTCTCTTTTCTCTACATCTTTACCAGCATTTGTTATCTCTTGTATCTAATACACTTTTTATTTACAATTAAAAAAGGAAGAAAAATTTTAAACAGGATGATACCGATAAAACATTTTAATTTGTTGCATTCATTGGCATAGAGCTGGGTAAAATTCAGCCTCTTTTCTCAGGAAGCAAACAAACTGAGACAAGAGAAATGTTAAGACATGAAGTGTTTGGAATGTTTATCAGAGAAACAACAAAATGCAAACTATACTTAAAAAGAAGAACTATTACTTAAAAAAAAAAGAATAGATTATGAAGCAAAGTATAAGATAACATTACAGAAGTAAAAGGGAGGAGTCCAGATGAGAGTTTCCTCAAAAAATTAAAAACAGAACTACCATATGACCTAGAAATTCCACTTCTGGGTATTTATCCAAAGAAAGCGAAAATAATAGTTTGAAAAGATGTGTACCCTATGTTCACTGCAGCATTATTCACAATAGCCAAGATATGGAAGCAATCTAAGTGCCCACCAACAGATAAATAGATAAAGAAGACGTGGTATATATAGACAATGGAATATTACTCAGCCATTAAAAACTAAAGTCTTGTCATTTGCAACAACATGGATGGACCTAGAAGGTATTATGCTAAGTGAAATAAGTCAGACAGAGAAGGACAAATACCATATAATTTTACTTATATGTGAAATCTAAAAAACAAAACAAACAAACAAAAGTAAACAGAAACAGATTCAGATATAGAGAACAAACTGATGGTTGCAAGAGGAGATAGGAAGTGGGGGATGGATGAAAAAGGTGAAGGGAAATAAGTACAAACTTTCAGTTATAAAATAAATTTAAGTCACAAGGATATAATGTACAGCATAGGGAATATAGTCAATAATATTGTGATAAATTTGTACAGTGACAGATGGTTACTAGATTTATCACAGTGATCACTCTGCAAGAAATATAAATGTTAAATAACCATCAGTGAATTCTCTGTGTCTGAGTCTGCTTATGTTTTGTTCTTTTTTTTTTTTTTTTAGATTTCATGCGTAAGTGAAATCACATAGTATTCATCTTTCTTGGATTCAAAGATACAGAGAACAAACTAATGGTTGCCAGGAGGGTGGGGGTGTGTGTGGAATGGATAAAAAAGGCGAAGGAGAATAAGAAATACAAACTTACAGTTATAAAATAAATAAGTCATGAGGATGTAATATACAGCACAGTGTATGTAGGCAATATTGTAATAGTTTTGTATGCTGACAGATGGTTATAAGACTTACCACGGTGATCACATTGTAAGAATATAAATGTCAACTCACTATGTTGTACTCCTAAAACTAATATAATATTGCATGCCAACTATACTTTAATAGAAAATTTAAAAAGAACAAAACTAGTTTTGTAAACGCACATGATTTAAAATACATATGTTCGAATTAAAATAAAATGTTTTTTGAACAACAAAAGTAATGTTGAATAACTATGTTGTATACCTGAAACTCATATAATGTGGAATGTCAACTAAGCTTTAGTAAAAAATAAAAAATACATTTTTAAATTAAAAATAAAAAAGAAATTGAGAAGTCATTTTGGATGCATCTGCTCTATGATTGAAGGAAAAAAAGATAACACTACAGCCAAGAACTAGCATAATCATCAATAGTAAACAGGCAGAATTTTGAAAGGCAACCTCCTGGGTTGGTGTCCTCGAGGGGCAAACATCCAAAGAGTGTAGCGTTAAGATAGAGAGTGACCAGATGTACTAATGTTGCTATAGTGCCTATATTAATGAGGGCTTACCCATGCCAGGTACTGTGTTAATTAGGATGGCCTCGCTTATCTAATTTTCACACAGCCTGTAAAGTGAACACTCGTTTCACAGATGAAGTGATTGGTTCAGAGAGATTCACATGACTAGAAAGTGTCGGAGCAAGAACTCCAGCCTGGACCTGTCTAATCTGGAGCCCTGTGATTAATTACCATGATTCCTGGTCTCCTATGTATTTTAGGGTGCTACACACTATACCTACCAGAAAGGACGTATTAAGCGTCTCATAAAAAGCCAAGCTGGCTTTCGGAAGTATTTATCAGTAAGAACTTGAAACATTAGAAATATAAAATGTGTGACTGTATAAAGGTGAGTCCCATTGGTTCACCATTTGTACTGCTTTGTGGGTCTAATGAATTCCACTGCGGCACAGAGCATAGATTAAAAAACAGGTATGTCTCACATGCGAAAACTCACACAAGGAGGATCAGCGGAGGATCCTCTTCTCTGTCCTTTGAGAAGTGTGCGGGGTCTGGGTACTCTGGCCCGCAGTGTGGGTCTAGTACACCTACAGGAATGGCATCCCTGTGGTTTCTGTTTTTACAGGACGAGCACATTTATTGAGAGTCACGATGTGCCAGGAATGCAACATGGACAGGAAGAAGAGTCTGGAACTTCTGACTTCAAAGAATTTAAAGTTTGGATGAAGAATCAAATGAGGAAGCAGATATTATGGTTGTGATATAAATGCCAGGACAAAGGTAGGCACTTGCCCTTGGGTGCAAAAGAAAGGCAGCCGATCCAATTTTGCGCAGTTGACTAAAGGCTTCCTAAGAGAGGTCTTTTTCAAAGCAAATCTTTATTTCATCTATGTGAAGTCAGAGGTACTGGACCAAATGACCTCTTTAGTCCCTTCACAGAGTTTTGTGACACTGAGCATGGTAAATGGATCTTATGAAAAGGAGGACTTCGACTCCACTGCTAAGCTTCTCTGCCAAAGATAAGAGAACAAAAGGGCTTTGAAGAGCCATTAGAGAGATTTAACTAGGGTGACCAGCTCCTCAGGGGTTTGTTGGAGACTTTCTGGATGTTAACCCATTTCCCGTTTCCCCAAGAAACCGGGGGCGCTTGTGGCTGCAGTGTTTATCCCGAGATAACTTGCAGATTACAGTCCTAACCTTACCCTCAAAGTTTGCCATGAAATATGTTGCTTTCATTACTATTTTCTCATCGTTCTAGTATATCGAGAGTCTTTGGAAACAAATAACATCATTCTATTTATAGCATCCTGTTTTCAGTAGTTCCATCACTGAAAATGTCAAATCTTAGAAAACGTAGCATTCCTACGTGTGATGTTAAATGAACTCAGGCAGCGAGCTGCACTTTTTCTTTTCCAAACAAGGATTAAAATCCTACATTTGACAATAAAATTATTAACTGCTGTAGTAACTAACTACTGGATTGTTATGAGATCTCCAATATTAAAACCTTCTAGAATTGAGGAGGTGACTATATGTAGGTCTGAAGCGACTCGAGCTAGAGAAAGGTATAGAAGTTGGGGTTCCTCCCGAAATCCTTCCTGGACTGGATTTTCTATTCCACCTGCTACCAGTTCTTTTCCAGAAAACAGGAAAATAAACAGCCTTCTGGACCATCAGACTGAGCTAGTGGTTGTTTCAAAGCTGTTGGCCGTGAAAATAAACTATTTACACATCCTTTCTGTGGTTTTGCTTTCAAATTTGTTGATTTAAAAAGAAGGGAAAAAAAAATCATGACCTAAGTGAACACAGGAAGAAGATGGAGGAGACAGAACAGATGATATTTATGACTGACTGAGAATTTTAATCTCAGCAGCTAAAACAATGAACTCAGGATCACTGGAAGTGGATGTAGTTGACTTAACAGATGGTAGGCGGCTCCCGTCAGAGAAGACTGTTCTGAGCATGAGCCTAATTGAGTAGTTCATATCTGTATAAATTAACATTTTTTAAAGCCTTTATATTCTCAGGAGAATTTTCCGGGTAAACATTTAGAGTTTCCTAGGTCTTATTAGTGGACAACTTATCATAGGACAAAGGTTAAATTCACCAGTTCAAAAATTATACATTGGAAACTCAAATGGACCATGATCTGTCTTAAATACGATGCAAAAATTTGATAGCTGAAGATGTACTCTTTCTGGTTTTCATGATGTTCTTCTGTAGGATCTGTTGTTTGAACAGCTCCTTGGGGCAAACATCTGCCCACGTGAAATCTTATTAGAAAAATAACTTCATTTAAATCTTCCCTCATAGCCCTCTCATGCAAATTTCAGTGTAGAGACAAGCACGCTAGGGAAAATTGGAGCAATTAAGTATGTCGAAATTAAACTATTTTTTATTTTTAGGTATATTCTATAGTAATTTTTACATACAACCGCATGTTTAACACTGAAAATCTGTAATTTTCTTCTTTAGATTCCTAAAAACTGGCCCAATGAAACCTAAA
>NW_011888852.1:2750234-2758361 GCF_000151845.1 Pteropus vampyrus | reverse complement strand
ACAATATCGCAGACAGCCAGTAGGAGAAGACATACATTCTTCCCTGAGAAGAGTTTCATTACTTTTATACTGTCAAAGTTTCTGGTATTCCTATTTTTTTCCACTCAAACAGAGAAAGCCTCAACAACCCACAGGCTAGTAACCCCGGCCCTCCCTTAGTAGGTTATAAAGTTTTTAGAGAGCAGTTGCCCAGTTTTAGCCTGGAAGCAAATACTACTGTCGGCAGGGACTTGAGAAAGCAGAAGAAGGAGTCATGGAGACTCACTGGAAGGATGTTTCCTAGACAAACCTTGTATTATCACCAGATTTTTGCCTTACTTTTCCTTCTTATTCTCCTCACTTGCCAGTCTGGAGCTTCAAGCTATACCTAAGCTTACCATGTAGAGAGTCTACTAATGCTGATGTTGAGTGGGGACTTTCTGTATTCTTTTTATTATCCACAATGTGACCACATTAAACTTCCAACATTTTTTTAAATTTTGAAAATGTATCAAACTCTCTGGCTGGTTAATGGACTCGCTCTCATTCTGAGTGTCATTATGGATTTATTGCTTTTGCACGTCTTCAGGAGAGAAGGGAGTAAAATATTTGTGCTTGGGCTACCATCTTGCACAGAAAATCTTGATCCTTTATTCCACTCCTTACTCTTTAGCTGTAAGGATTAGAATATTTAATTCTCTTTTGTTTGTGTAGAAATTGGAATGAATTCAATTCTGGTCAGTCATTTCCTGTTCGAAGACATGCCATGTCTTCCTAAGAAGTCTTCACCCCTTTTTAATCAGCCCTCTCTGACTTAGTATCAAAACAGTGGAACTATAGCCTTGCTTCCCACTAAGTGAATTGCTCACCGTTTTTTGAAAATAACTTTAACTACCTGCTTTTATACTCCGATTCTTCTGTTCTCTCCACCCCCATAATGCTTCCCCACCTCAATATCTGCCACTCAAACACTATCTAGCCTGCGGAGGTGCAAGTCAAAGACCATTTGCATTGCTGAGATTTCTCTGACCTCAGCCAGACGTCCTCTCTTGCTCCTCTGTGATCTCATAGCAAGTTGCAGTCATTTGTACCTCTCTATGGGACTTTTCACATTCACTTTGAATTGTGATTATTTGTGCAGAGCCAAAAAGGAAGGAAGATTATCTCATCTTCCTTTGCCATAGCCCCATGGAGGACAGGGTGCTATGTCTTAATCATTGTAACCTCTATAACTCCTAGGCAGTGGGAATGCAACGAGGGTTTTTAGATTTCTCATTGGAGCAAAATGCCTTCTTTTCTAATCCTATACATTTGCCAGAAGTGTTTAAGATTCTTTCTGTATCATAGGCATTGTTTTCTCAACAATTTGTCTTAAGAATTCTTAGTATTAATTCATTTCTACACTCAAAGATGTTCTAGTTCGATGTTTTATACAAACATGATGGGTCATGGTTTTAGTGCGGGATAACCTGAGGTTGATGAGAAGTGATTAAAAAGTAAAAACAACCTGCGAAGATATTTTATCATTTTACCACAACGGCATCCTTAAGATTTGGAACCACTGAATATTAATATAATGAGAAACTTGGAGGAGAACTTTTAAAGGTAGGCGGGATCACAGCTGAAAACTTTGCCGCTATGCAAATTACCCCAACTCTGCAAAGTATGTGTTAATCAGTTCTACTTGGTTATGCTGCAGTTACGAATAACTCTTAGTGACTTGCCACAGGTTCGGTTCTAACTCGCTATGCTTGTCAGGTGCAGGTCAGCCATGGCTCTTCTCTACCTGTCTTTTTCATTTTGGGATCCAAGCTGAAAGACTCAGCCCATCTTGGATATGCTGGGCTTTTGACAGTAGAAAAAGAATAATGGAAGTGCTACACGATGACTTTATAAGCTTTTGCCCTAACGGGACACACATCACTTTCTCTTACACTTCACTGGCTAAAATAATTCACCTAGCCAAGTCTAATGTCAACTGGACAAAGAAACATAATCCTCCCAAAGGAAGGGGAAAGAATAATTGGGGAAAATAATATAAACTACCTCACTTCAGAAAATAAGTATTAACGGCAATAATAACAAATAATAAATTATAAGCGAATAATAAAAGCTACAAGTAGGCACCTCCATGTTTCAGACACTAAGCATATTGTACTTTTTCCTTAGACAGCTCTACCAGGTAAGTGGTAGGAAACATACTCAGAAAGGTTAGTTTATTAGCCCAGGGCTGCCCACCTAGTTAGGTGGAGAACCAGTATTCTAAACCAGATTTCTTGGCATCCAGTAAGAAGTAAATAAATTCCTTTGTTGGGTCAAGGTAAAGCCATTCAGGCGACGCACAAACATTTGTACCAGCAACATGTAAAAATATACTCCTGAATCACTGCATTATTCAGTTTTCTCTGACTTCTAGATTCTCATGAAACTTTCCCTCACCCATGAAAGCTGGGGTTCGTCACCATTTTCATCCGACTTTTGGAGAAGCTTCTTTTTCTGGCTCTACTATCTTGTTGCTCTGAGGAACCTCCAGGGCCTAAACAGAGATCTTGAAATCTCTCTCCTAGACATGGTGACAGCACCAGAAAAAATTGAACCTAATCAAAACCTCAGGTGGCTGGTTTTATAAGAGGTTTGATAAAGCCAAGCTACGCTCAGTGAACCCCTGTAAATATTCATAGGCAGGGATCTTTATGATAATTTGTTATGAATAGAAATTATTCCCTCTTAGTTTCAAGTTGTCATCTATTAGGCAGTCTTGTTATTTCATTTTAGTGTATAAAAGATCACTTTGTGATATCCTCTGATAATTCCTGAATTCTGTCACCTATCATGAGAGAATAACATTGGCGGTCCTCCAACACTTACCCGAGGCAAGGCGCATTCGAACAAGGAGGTAAATATTCAAAGCGAAGAAGGTTGGTTTTTACAGTAAACAACACTGAATCATACACTGTAAAATGTTAATATAATTAGCAGCCTGTTTATTAACCTATCTGCATCATGCGGGTGTGGAGCGATATTGACAATGAAAGTCTTTGTTTATCTTCATGGTTTAAATTGCCTGCATAATTCATAAGCAAAAAGCAAAGCAGAGACCAGGGTGAGACATAAGTCAGTTATGCAGGTCATCTCTAATGAGTTTAAATGCATTCTTTCTTCCAGCCTTTGGCCCGCCTGTGTGTCAGGCAAATAGAGTCAATTTGCTTAGAGTTCAATTTAACTGATTTTACATCAAAAATGTAACAATACTCTGTAATCATTAAGTGTTTTCATAGATATTAAATATTAAAGTTCCTCTGATTCTAAGCTCATAATTAAGAGAGGAAAGAAACCCATATGTTACAGATGTTTCCCCATTAGTAACCATGGGGTGAAAGTCATAATGAAGGTAGATATCGTAGTTGTTGGATATAAATGAGAACTCCTAAGGAGACTCAGAGACAACAAAGAAAGGCAATTGAGACTGTGATTATAATGCTGAAGGAAAGAGGAGAAGGCTCACACATACTCAGAATTTGGGTAGCTGAGGGAAGGGAGCACAAGGTCCCCTGGCTGGACGCTGATAACTTGCAGCAGTGGGCTGGGAGCAGATCCACGCCAGGAGCCAGTCATTGCTGGGGGGCCTTGGGCATGCTCTTCAGAGCTTCACTTTCCTCACCTGTAGAATAGAATAATAATGTCTGCTTTATAAGACTGATGTGAGAATTAAAGGAGGTAATATGTGTAAAGTTTTTAGCACTTGATAATTGTAGCTATTATTATCTACTAGTCCACAGATTCCAGGAGAACGAGATCTTGTTTGTCTTATTTACTGATGTAGGTTTGGCCCAAGAATGGTTTACGGCTTATAATGGACTCTCAACGAACATTTATTGAAATAAGGGATTTAAAAGAGAACATAATAATTGAGTAGAAATGAGGGACTTAAGTAAGTGCATTAAAGAAACTGGCTTAAGAGAACAAATGAAAAGAATTCTGATTAGGTAACAGGAAATGTATATGTGAAGAGGTAAACTCTAGGGCAAGGCAGACATGGTTTAAAATATCTTATGTAATTAGCAGAAATAAGGATCTTGAAGAAAAGTAAAACTTCTGTATTATCTCAGGAAATGGTTTTAATATTACACATTATTAGTCTGCTGAATGATGTTCCACAATGAAGGTAAGGGACCAATCTCATGAGGGAAAGGTAAGAGTTGTAGGAATATACAACAAAGCAGCATTGCACTGAACTAGACAAAATGACTGTACCATAATGTCCTGCCTCTGCCTATGGTTCTCTGACAATCTATTGGCAGAAAAAGGATAGATTCTTCTCCCAAGAGCTCCAGAGACATAGACTCCCAAACAAGGTTATTAGTCCTATGCCTACGTATGCTTGTCTGAAAGCACAACATCGTCAAGTTTTATGACGATGTGTTCGTACTGTTATAGTTTACTGCTTTTGGAAAAATCATCAAGAGTTTGCTGCTGACTCTGTACTCTGCCCATTTATGGTGTTCTGAGTAATTATTCTTTACAACTTGACTGTTCTAGTCTTTTAACACAACATGTGAGGTCTTAGAGGAAGGGACAGCAGTTGAACAACTCAAAACCAACCTAAAGTGAAGTTACAGCATTTTAAACTATTGCAAGCCATAATATGAGATATGAAAGGCATTGACGAAGTGTTCGTGTCAATGCTGTAGCTTTAAATAGGATTCTAAGATGGAAGTTTTACAAAGCCGAGACTTCAGTAAGAAGGTTAATACGTGATTATGAGCAAAGTCAAAGCGATATGATAGTCTGGGATATCTGCAGATTGCTTTTTGATGAGGCATACATAGTATTACTCAATGCACATTAAATATTAAATTACATGGAGCTTAAGGCAAAGCAAAGTGAAATTACTTGTATTTTCTTGAAAAATTAGTCACTCAAGGCTCCAGAAATTGGAGTCTAGACAGAGTGAGTGAATAAACCAGGTGACAGAAGGACCAATCATTGCAACTAATCCTGACAGCTTTCCCTACTCTGATCTGCACTGCTCAGTGAGGCCATTGAAATGACTAGCTCAGATGGCAGATTCCTGTGTTGCTCCAGGTAGGACCCTCATTCATGTACCTGCAGTCAAGTCACCAGAAGAGGAAACAGCACAAATAGCATAGCAGCACTTTGGCATAAGGGCACCTTGAATAATGATGCTATGGAGGGACAGACGTCAATTGGTTCCAGAATTTGGTGACTTTTCAATGAGAATTGATCTATTCATAGATCAATAGGCAATTTTTCATTTCGGTTACCCCAAACTCACTGGGAACCCATAGTTAATCGTCTAGTGGCTGTTACTGACCAGGCTCTTGTTGAGATCTCCCACCCCTTACTTCATTCCCCCTCTGTCTGTGAGAGAGTTAGAACTTCCCTCAAGACTTTAAAAAATATTAAAAGGAGGTCAATGGAATATTGATCTGAAACAAATATACAGCCAGATATTTCTCCAGCAAAACATGTTTTTTTGGGACTAGCAAAGGATTATAATTTGGGATATGTGGTCTAATGGCAAACCGTGTTCAGGTCCAGAGAAACAAAGGAGGGGCACGCTCTTTTATGGACTTGGGCGGGGCTGTTGGAAAGGAATTGTCCATTGGAGGAAACTCAAAATTAGAAGTATAGTGACTTTTCATTGGCTGAGTTATGGTAGCCTCCCATTGGCTGAGCTGTTACTGGGCGAGGAAACATCTTTTCTTCCTCCTCCCGAGGTAGTTAAGTATTATCACTTCCTGTCAAAAGTGCAAGGTGTGTCTCCTCCTGTTGGAGTAAGCAGTGTGCTCTGATTGACACGTGCATGAGCGTTCTCTCTTCTAACTTCCGACGCCATTTTAAAAGAGGTTGCTGTTTATTAATTTTCACAGAAGAAACAAACAGAAAAAACCAGGAGTGATCGGTACACATTTATTAACTGCGCTTTTATTTTATACTAAATGTAATGGGCCTGGAGGCTTGAGGAGGGTGTGGGTGTGGGTGGGAGGTACCTTCTATCCTAGGTGTCCCTCACCTTTCTGCAGTCTCCTGATGCTGAACTGCAGAATTCTAACCAGGCTGCCAGGAGAGTGCCAGGCTTTGTCCTCCCCGTCACCCACCCAAGCTGACATTCTCTACCTTATCATGTGGTGGGGTCTGAAACTTGCTGTGATTTTTAGGTCACTGAAAATCCTCTGATATTATGATAGATGATATATGTCACTATATATTTGTGCAAACACATAGAATGTACAACACCAAGAGTGAACCCTAATGTAAACTATGAACTTTGGGAGATTGTGATGTGTCAGTGTAGGTTTATCGCTGGTAAAACAAACAAACAAACAAACAAACAAAAAACTTTATGATTATGATGAATGATGTTGATAATGGGGGAAGCTATGCATATGTAGTAGTGGGGGTATGTGGGCAATCTCTGTACCTCCTTTCAATTTAATTATAAACCTAAAATTGCTCTAAAAAAAGCAAGTATTTTAAAAAAAGAAGTCAGGAAAAGTAGGTCATTTCAGGGAAGCTGATACCGAAGACAAAGTCCTGGAAAAGTAGCCTGTTTGAAACAGCCCACCCTTTGTTATTGAATAAGGAGCTGAGAACGCTTTTGATTGATCTCTATCTCTTGGTGTTCTGAAACCTCTATATCATTTCGATGAAAAGTATCCACGATAAGGTCTGGTCTAGAGGAAGTGGCCACTACAGATTGTGTCAGGCCCTCCACTATTCTTAGGTTATCTGTTAGGTTAAATTCTCTTATGTTAACAACCAACCTATTTCACAGGTCTACACTTATGGGGTCGGGGATGATGGTGCATGACTGGCCAATGCTACATTGATGTGAATTAGTCATGTGAACTGTGTTCACCCCAAGCATCTGAGAACCGTGGGGGTGGATCCTGTGGATGGCAGAGGGATCTAGGGAAGAGCAGGCCCTGATGAGTGGATGGCGTGGCGGGGAGTGATCTGTGGGCTCCCTGCTGATGACGCCTTTCGGAAGGAGAACCGAGAGGTAGGAGAGGGCTGACGAAGTAAAGCGAGATGAGGCCAACACCAAATTTGTCCTTTTTTCAGTTTTGCAAGATGGCTCTGAGCCAGGGATACTGGGAGAAGTTTATTTTCTACTTTTGTTTTTCTTCCTTTTACCCAAATAACTCTCTGAAATAGGATTCGACTACATTATGAGTTAAATAGACATTGAGGAATTAGTTTGGGGACTTAAACACTTCTCGGGATACTGTCCTCATGGGAAATACAGACCAGCTTCCCAGCGACTGACTTAGAGATGCTGCCCCTCAGAGTAGCAGCTTGCTTGCCCTTGTTCTGACTTTTGAAGGAACTCAGAACTAAACATGAAGCATTCAAATTGTGAGAGTTTGTGACTGCGATCATTTCCAGGCTTTTGACTTCATTAAGTAAAGTTGAACCCCTTCTGATTTTTGGCACTAAGCTCTGAGTATACTGTTTATACTGACATTTCTAAGGTGACTTTTAAGAAAAAGTTCTTTATTTTATCCAAATCACGAAGTATCTACATTTTGGAAAACAAATCTGAATAACATAATTATAGAGAACCAATAAATACTGTGAATGAACTTTTCATTAGAGCATGAAATACACTTAAGCTGAAATAGTAATTGCCAGTGTGGTCTGATTTGAAGAGTCCACCATACTTCAGAGGGCCACAGATCTCTCCTACCTTCTCTAAGCAAACCACAGAAAATACCAACATTATTCTTTCATTCACAGATTAGAAGTGTTTCATTGTCAAAGGATTCATAGGTGGTATGGGAGGAGAAAACTGGGTTTACTCTTTAATATAACGGAGCCGACAGTGGCTGCCCGCCTAACTCGGGGTGAAAGGAGATGATGTGTATGAACACACATTATGTATTATAAAGTATTTTTAAAGCTCACCCATCTGTAGCATGAAGATAATTAAACAGCAAAATCAAGACACTCTACGTAGGGAAAATTTCTTATAATCTGACGTAGGAAATAACTTCTAGGGCATAAAACAATTTTTATTATTGTTTCGTTTTATTGTTTGTCTTTGTTTTTATTTTTACTTTTTTTGTAGCTCTCAGTCTGAAAATTATTTCCTGCCCTCTAAAAGCTAGAGGATTATAACTA
>NW_011888852.1:2734561-2750037 GCF_000151845.1 Pteropus vampyrus | reverse complement strand
TCAGGAGGACAGAAGTGAGAAAGAGGGAGTGAGGCAAATAAGGAGGATGAGCTAATAGGGGGGAACATGCTCCCAAGATGCCTGTACTTCATAAGGAAACGACTGCTTGGTGCCACAGGAAGCTGAGTTGAGGGTCGATGACGTTCCGCATCTCTCAGCCGTCTCTCCAGAGGGAGAAAGGGAGAGGAGTTATTTCACTGGCTTTCAGTTCCTATTGATCGAAACTTGCCTCCATGGTGTGTTAATACCCTTCGTGTCTTGGTGACACATCTGTACCCATTGAGCAGCAACAGGGAAGTGGTAGGGTACTTGCTACCCCTGAGTATAAGGTGGGTCACCCACACAATGAAAGTGATGCAGCTCAGGGCTCTGGGTCTGTAGAAGTAGCAGCAGCAGCCGAGCTCCATGACTCTAAGCAACATCGAGGCGAGTGTACGGGTTCGGGATGATGCACAGAACATGCACTATAAAACAGAGCATGGAAGGAAGCCACTTTAGATCATTTTTGCTGCCACTTTAGCTGAGTGCACTTTTGAGAAGGAAAGAGATTTTTAGTTCTCATATTGCAGAAAGCTGTGTAAAAGCCAACAGTAATGAAGATAATTAGAGGTATACAGTTGATCAAAACTTGACCTGTAACTAGCACTTGAAGTAGTTGCTACAGAGAGAGTAAGACCTTCCTGCAAAGCAGTATTTCAGATATGATAAAGGGAGCAACTTGAGATAGATCAGTGTGACAGGGATGAGAATACAGAAAAGAAGATGAGCCACCGATGCAAAAAAAAAAAACCCCAAAGAGCGAGATAAGATGGTTCTAGTGCCAGTTACGCTCCATCAGGCCTTAGAACCACAATTTACTGAAATGTCTGTATTTCGATTTTCTGGTATCTATATACAACACGTGTAATTATTCATGCAACAGATATTTATTAAGAGCCTGCAGAAGGCTGGATTGCAGGCTCTGGCCACATGGCAGTTTCTGCTCCTTATCATGTAAATTCTAGTGGAAGAAGACAGACAAAAGCTTGTCATAGGGTAGGTAAGTGTCATGAAGAAAAGTAAAGCAGGACAAAGGAGAGCAGCGTGTATATAACAGAGGGGCAGGAGTTGTTATTTGATATGGGACAATCAAAGAAAGTCTCCGTGACAGGCAACATCTGAGCGGAGAGCTACACAAGAGAAAAGAGTGAGATGGATATCTGGGGGAAGAGTCATCCCGGCAGAGGGAACAGAGACGCAGAAGCATGAGGAAGGCCTTAAGAATTGTTGAGGAAATATACATTCATGTGATGAGTACATACACGGGCACATATTTTCCCAGCGTAAGAAAACATTAGTAAACTGCATATAGTTTATTCAATATCGTCATCCAGATAGTCTCAATTTTATTGTTGTCATAAATGCCCAAACCGAAGAAATTCTTTATGCTGTTATTCCAAAGAGATACCTGAAAATGGTAGAATCCATTGACAATTGCAGTCAAGATTCTGGCTTCTGTGGCTCAGTAATTGTAACCACGCAAATATGACCATCTGGGCAGGTAGGAAGGACTCGCCGCTAGATGGGTGTGACACACAACTAAGTAGATGGCAGGTGGATCTTGGAAGGGCAGAACACCAGGTAGATATGGTTTAAAGCTGAGTTGAGTGGGAAGAAAAGTCCCACCCTTGGTTGACAGCTCTAGGCCTGAGGACTTGTTTTGTGGATTTTTTGTTTGGCCTAAGGATAATAACAAATTATAAACTGTTGAGTGCTAAAAAGAAATTGAGTTAGAATGCCTGTGGGTCCCGTGTGCGTTGCTGTTGCAGTCAGCTGTCGTGGGGCTGCAGACTCATGGTAAACCAGCATGGTGGGGACAGTAGTATGGTGAGACAGAGACCACCATCATGGATGAAGAAGACAGCTAAAGAATGTCATATGGACCTGAGAAAAACTCTCCAAAAGGTGACCACGAGGAGCTTACTCAAACTCTCTTAACATATCCTCTGGCCCTAGTGCATCACTGCTTCACTCATTTCCATTTCCTGGGACTTAGAGATTTGTGAGATTGATCCTTGGGAAGGTGAAGAGGGGATGGGACACTCACTGTTGTTGAGGACCCCAGGGACACGTGAAAGTGGGGGAACACTAATGATAAACGGACACTTGGATATCATACCAAACCTGCATCTCACGACATAAGAATGAATGTCAAATGTGTGGAAAGAAGTAATAAGGCAAAATTTAGGCAATGCCCACACACGGGCACACACTTTGATAGATCTACAATGGGCATAGCGATGGTTCTGAAGCTCCACGGCAGTGCATCTGCATTTGCTTGGAGGTCTAGGCTATTTTTCAAGGTTTCTAACTTGGCTATAAAAATGTCTTTGTGACATTTTAAGTCTCAGCTTGAGGAACAAATTTTGATTTTTTTAAAAATTCAAACTTATCATTCCAAAACTCATTCTGGCACCTTTTTAGGGCTTGATGAATTGTTTCAAAGATGTTTATTGCTTTTGAGTCTCCGTTTTATTGCCAAGCTTACAATACAGAAACTGCTTTGAATTTTGTTTAGATGGTGAGTGATTAGGTAGTGACATGATTTTAAAACAGAAAACAGCAAAGATATTTAACTGGATTAAGAGAGAAGAATAGTACACTTTATGTAGTTAGGCTGTTTCTAAGAATTAAAATATGCCTCCTCTGGATATGTATTTCCATCATGTAACATAATAAGAGAGCTCCAAAAATATCGTGATGTTCTTGTGAAGAAAGGGTAACAATTTGTTCTGTTATCAACAGCAATATTGTGCATTTCAAATAGCTTTCAGCTGGGATCTCTAAATCCAGTACAAATATTATCCAAACCACCTAGCACTGAATAGATGTTGCCATGGTTGATCACTGATTAGAACAGGAGGTTGAGAGCTAGATGCTCTTGAAGTTGGCTTAATTTTTTTACGACGCAAAGTCAAGTAGCTCAGAACATGTGGGTGTTTCTCAGGCTAAGAGGCTCTTTGCATTGCCAAACTCATTGTCAAGTATCTGCTGCCTCCAAAAAACACAGCTATGCAACTTCATGCACCCTAGGATTTTAGGATTCTGATCGCAAGTTACAACAGTCAATGGGGAAAAATAAAGTAAATGAGGGCAATTTATTGTACAGAACCATGGACCTCATACAACACAAAGATAAGAATGAAGAAAAAATGGGGGAATGGCAAGCCACCGGCAGCCCAGACATGTTTTCATTCAGATTGCCTCTGCTTCTTTCTGTGCCTGCCCTTAATTGTCTTCTGTCTCTTAAGATCCATTTCTCTGCTCCTTCATTTACATGGCGTAATGTGGCCATCCTTAACTGCCATGTTTATATATTTCAATTTTTTGCCTCCAAAAGGGTCACCACCTCTGTTCCTCTGTATTAGTTACCTATTGCTATGTAACAAATTACTCTAAAACGTACTGGTTTAAAGCAACAAACATTTATGATCTCACAGATTCTGTGGAGGCAGAAGTCTAGCTGTGTCTTTGATGGGTATTTCTTCCACCAGGATCTCATGCAAGGCTGCAATCCAGGTGTCAGCTGGGCTGCAGTTTCATCCAAAGGCTTAACTGAGGGTGAACCCGCTCCTTAAATCACTTATGTGGCTTCTGGCAGGATTCAATTCCTTGTGGGTTGGTGGGCTGCCTGGCTGTTGACTTCCCACAATTCCTTGTAACAGGAGCCTCTCTATATGGCAGCTCGTTTCCATCAGACTGAGCAAGGGAAGGAGAGCCAGACAGAAGTTGCTGTCTTTTTGTAACCTAACCTCAGAAGTGACATATCATCACTTTGGCACATTCATCAGAAGTGAGACACTAGGTTCAGTGCACACTCTAGGGGGAGAGGGCATAATTTCCAGTACATAAGGATCCTTGGGATCCTTCTCAGAGGCTGCCTATCACATCCTGTTTTTTTTTCTCTCTCCTTCTGTCATTTTGTCTCTCTCCTAATTTCGCATGCATTGGCAAAGGCCTCTCATTGATCCCACTTGGGTCAGGGTGCCTATGTTGTTTCAATCAGCTGTTGAGGGTCTGTGCAGACTCATGGTGGGGTTAGTAATAGGGCAAGACAAAGGGAACCATCACGAACACAGAAGGCAGTTAAAGAGTATGTACCTGAGTAAACCACGCCAAAATGTGACCACCACAACCTCACTCAAGCTCTTTTTCTTAATGGAAATAAAATTTCCAAGCAGATTATTCACCTCCACAAAGACTGGTGCTGTGCATACAGAGTTTTTGAATAATTCAGATTCTTGAAGCCCTTCATCCTAAAGTATATATGTAACTAATGCTAAAGTGTTTTGTTTTTTAAGAATTCATAATATGAGCCATTATCCTTTTTTAAATTGTGGCAAAATACATATAACATAAAAATTGCCATTTTAACTATTTTTCAGTGTACAGGTCAGTGGCATCAGGTGCATTTACATTGTTGTGCAGCCATCACCACCATCCATCTCCGGAACTTTTTTTATCTTCCAAAACAGAAACTTTATACCCATTAAATGATAATTCCACATATCCCTCTCCCTTTAGCCTCCGACACTCAACATTCTATTTTGTTTCTATGAATTTGTCTACGCTAGGGACCTCGCATGAGTGGAATTATACAGTATTTGTCCTTTTGTGACTGGCTTATTTTACTTGGGATGATATTAAGGTTCATTCATGTTGAAACATGTTTAAGAATTTCCTTCCTCTTTAAGGCCGAATAAGATCCACTGTTTTTATAGACCACATTTTGTTTATCTATTCATCCATTGATGGACACTTCTACTTACTGCCACTGTGGCTTTCAATTATTTGGGGTACATACTCAGAGGAGGAATTGTTGGATCATATAGTAATTCTAGTTTTAATTTTTTTTGAGGTGCTGCCATACTGGTTTCCACAGAAGCTGCATCATTTTACATTTCCAGCAGCAGCACACAGGATTCTGATTTCTCTATATCCTCACCAATACTTATTTTCTGTTTCTTTTTTTAAATAGTCATCCTAGTAGATATAAAGTGATATCTTATTGTTGTTTTGTATGCACTTCCCTAATGATTAGTATATTGAACACTTTTTCACGTGTTTGCTAGCCTTTTGTATATCTCCTTTGGAGAAATGCCTACTTCAATCCTTTGTCCATTTTAATTTGTTTGTTTATTTGTTGTTGAGTTGTTTTTTATATATTCTGAATATTAACCCTTATTGTATATGTGACTTGCAAATATGTTCTTTCATTCTATGGGTTGCTTTTTCACTCTGTTGATAGTGTCCTTTGATATACAAACATTTAAAAATTTTATATAGTCCGATTTACCTATTTTTCCTTTCATTGACTGTGTTTTTAGTGTCATGTGTAAGAAATTATCACCAAATTCAAAGTCGTGAAGTTTTACTCCCATTTTTTCCAAGAATTTTATAATTTCAGCTCTTTCATTTAGACCTTTAAACCATTATTCTTTGTAGGCATAATTCAAGGAGCCTAGAAAGTTGGTGTTAAATCATGATTGACTTCCCCTTTTGTAGTAAAGAGGCATTTACCATTTATGTTCCGAGGTGTAGAAAAGAGAAAGCATTGTCCACATTTCTATTCTCGCTAAGATATTTGAGAATCACAAAAATTTGCAAAACCTTAAAGATTATTTAATTTTCCAAATTATCTCCCAAGATGTCTCAGACCATGTTTAGGAAGTCATTAGGTTATTTCAGGAATTATGAACTCTGACATGATCTATAAAAGGTGCATTTAAAAGTTTTTGGAAAAGCTGATTAAAATAAGCATGGTTTTCAGGACATGATCCCTCAGATGTTCGTGGTATTTTAAATGCGTTTAATACACTTGATTTACTATGAGATTTTCAATGTCCTGATGTCCAGCAAGTATCTGAAATCTTCTTTGGATCATTGTCCATTTCTCTTTTGTTCCTTTTATTAACTCTAGGTTTCTGTCTAAGAATACAAATATTCTCGGCACTGTAGGCCTTTATCACCACACCTAAATATTACAACTGGCCGCCTCTGTCCTTTGTAAGGAATGAAAAGCATTTTTCTATAAAACCAAGTGCTTGTTGCACAGATTAATCCTGGCAGTCTCTGGTCAAGCCACTCTACTTAAACATCCTCTCTCCAAGGATCTGGTGGCTTTGTTGCTGCAGGAGTCACTAGAAACCCTGTAAATGTAAGTACACTAGTTATAAAATTTCTAGATTTTTAATACAGTTTAGGCATTAGAAAATTCCTGTTCAGTCCAGACCAATTTGGGTTATTATTTGACTTGAGTCAAAAATTTGGGAAGGCCTCCACTATGGCTTTAGGCTTCTAGTCTTGTGGCCATTCACCCAGGGCTGGAGTAACTTGTGTCTCCTTTGGCATATTCAATCCAACCTCCAAGCTTGGCTGGACCTGATAGGGAGCAAGGTATGAAGTTTTCTAGTGAAGTGTCATGGTACGTGACAGTATTCAGTGGGAGAAGGACTGCCTAGGCTGTTGCACCTCATTCCAAGTGCTCCCATCCTAAACTATATGCTGTGTTAGATAGGGCCAGCTAAACCGCTGTGACAAAGAGACTCAAAGTATAATAGCTCAACACGGAGAAGCTTTCTTTCTCTTTGATAAGCTCAGAGACAACCTCAATGAAAATATGTTTTATCTTCCAGAGTATTTTTATGAGAATCTAGAGGTCACTCGATATCAATGTAGAATCAGTAAAAGTAAAAGCCTTTGGCAATTGGTCAAAGTTATTTCTTTGTCTTGGCATATGGGGCAAGGATTTGGGCCAAGATATGACAACTCGAGTCAGGGCTATGCATGGAAAAGGAAGTTTCTCTTTATATTCCTGTTATCTTTTTTCCAGTTTTTAATTATATTTATATCCATAAATTCATTTGTATAAGCTCCCACTGTGGGAACGGAAATGCTTAAATTTTTCTGCTTAAATAGCTCATTAGGATTTCAACCTACAACAATTTTCACAGACAACTCATTATTTTTTATAATTTTACACTGCTCTGTATGGCTGTGTTGCGACATTGTAGGGGCAGTGAAATATTAGGGTAAAGCTGGGCCATACATTATGAATTCCTGCTTTAGCTGCTTATTAATGCCCCCCATTAGAGAAACTGAAAAAGCTGTTCGGTTTTGTTCAGTTATTATTTTTCCTGCTAAGAATGGTAAATTGGTGGACAAGAGTTCAGTGCGGTACAGGTGGAGTCTTATAGAACAATTATCTTTGCTGTGAAATCAGATTAATGAAAGAGCCTGAAATACAAGTCACTTAGCAGTCTCTCTGAGGCCTACTTTTAGGTTCTGCCTGAGACTGTCCTGGTTCCAAGGGCAGTGAGAACAGGGAGTAAAGAAGAGAATAAAGAAAGAGGTTAGATGCTGATCACTTTGCCTATTCACCAGTATAGAAAACTCCCCCAAGGGCCTAGTAACAGACAAAATTAATACAGAAGTTATGAGAATATTTAGAGATGGGACCAACATCCTGAAGACTCAGATTAAAATCATAGCTTTTAATTAAAGAAAAATTAGAAAATTTCTACTTTGGTTTCTCGTCAAGCTATAAGAAAACATGACCTCCACAAAACAAGAGCAAGCGGCCACAGTGAACCAACTGGATGAGAAGAAATGATGGCTGTCTAAACTCCTTTCCAAGACAAGCTGAGGTTCGAGGCACCAGACCTAGGCAGAGAGAGGTTCTAGGATGCCAGGTCAGATTTGAAGGGGATGCAGAATTAGTCTACCAGCTACAGAGCATGAGCTTTTGGAGGTCCAAAAAGAGCTAAGAAAACCTGTCCAAAGAGGCCAGCCTGGGCACGTGGGGCAGAAGACTAGACTCCAGGACCATGGGCTCAGGTGGAACATGGGGGAGGAGTCTTGACTGAGGCACTCATGCTGATCCTCCCCCAGGCACTTGACTGCCAGGCTGATTCAAAGAAGAACTAAAAAATAGGATGACATAATAAGGAAAAAGAAAAAGGGATTTTAAAAACATAACCACACAATTATAATTAACTCCATTTTAGAGACAGTAAAAAGTCATGTCTTAGCTCTGCCACTAACTAGCTATGGCTTTTTGAGAAATCAACTTATTCTTTCTGATCCTTACTTTTCTCATCTGTAAAATTGGGTTCGGAATTCAGTGGGATTCTTCATGTCTGACACAGTCAGGGCCAGTAGTTGGTCGGTTAATCAAAATATCAGTTCAGGTGGGGAGTCTTAAGTGATAATATGCATTATACCCAAGATTTTTTTTTAAACACAGAAAATCACACTTATTACCCAATATTTTGGTGCAGAGTTAAGGGATTTTTCTGAATAAGATTGGAATCTTTCCTTTTTCTTCAAAAGAAACATCTATGATCAATTATTAATAATCTCTTATTTTGTTTTTGGTTTTAAATGGACTGAAATTTTAACTTCAGTTTACATATAAAATCCTTTTAGGTCTCTGTTCTCACTCCCATTATCCCCAGTCTTACTTACTCACTTATTTATTTATTATTTTAACAGTTGTATGGCCAGTGACATATTTGATTACAGGTGTTTTTGTTTTTGTTTTTGTTTTTTAATTTTACTTGACTTGCCTTTAAAATGAATTTTTTCAGATCATTTAACTTAGTTTTTATAGAAAGGACAGCTTTCTTTCTTTTTCACTGTTTCACTGATATGTTACTATTTCATTAGATTACCTAATTAGAATTGGAACTGGTTTGTGAGCTAATGCAACCGGTGTTTGGCAAGTGAACCACTCAAATGGTGAGAGCGGAAGCCAGCGAGCATACAGGAGAACAGGCTCCCAGCTGGGTACAGACATCTGTAGGCATATGGAGAGCACGAAAAACATCAGTCATTTTGGTAAGTCTGTTAAATGAAGAGTCAAGTGTTAAGAGCGCTTCTAAGGAACCTCACAAAATTATTATGAGGATTAAAGGAAAAGTGTTTGTTGAAGGCTTGTCAAATGGCTCAGTAGAAGTTGGTTTCCTTTCTTTACTTTGGAAGCCGCCTTAGCACAGTGCCTTGCAGAATGATGTCCCATGTACAAGGAAGTCAACTTGATAATTAGATACTCAAGACTGAGATTTAAAATTTCAAAACCTAAATGACCATCAACAAACAATTGGATAAAGAAGTTGTGGTTCATATATACAGCAGAATATTACTCAGCCATAAAAAAATGAAATAGTACCATTTGCAACAACATGGATGAACCTAGAGGTTATCATGCTGAGTAAAATAAGTCAGACAGAGAAAGATAAATACCATATAATTTTACTTATATGCAGAATCTAAGGAACAAAAGGAACAAACTAAATGAAAACAGACTCAAATACAGAGGACAATCTGGTAATGGCCAGAGGGGAGGAGGGTTGGGGGGCTGGGAGAAAGGGGTGCAGGGTTAAAGGGGTACAGATTAGTACTTGAAAGATGGTCACGAGGATGTGGAGTACAGCATAGGGAACGCAGTCAGCAGTAATGTAATGGCTATGTGTAGAGCCAAATGAATGATACAGTAATCAGGGGGATCATTTCATGAACCATATAAATGTCGAACCAATGTACTGTATACCTGAAACTAATAAAAACCCTTTTTCAATTCCTTTGTGCCTCCTACTCTACTACTTTAAGCACATGAATCTTTCTCACAAGTCTGTCCTTCCCATGCTCCAGGGCCATCTTGGTCAAGCATGATATACCTGACTTTGGCAATGTACATCATTCTAATCAGGCCAAACAGGTGAAGCAAACACGTCAGCTTCCAGAGCAAATTGCCAGGCAGGTTGTTCCTTAAAGGTTGACGGCATTTGGAGGTCCATGCGATTTTGTTCCAAGCCTATAGGATACTTATAGCTACTTTTGATGTTCTATGATGTTTGACAGTAGAGTTTCAAGAAGTCAAATAGGATAAGGTGTCCATCTATGAGTTGAGTGTGCAAAGATAACATTAGGGAGAGGTCGTGCTCTTCATTTTTAAATTGTTTTGCTTTAGAAGACCCTCTACTTATCGGTACAACAACAACAAAACAAATGTGAGGTAAGTGAGTATGTTTTTTATTTCTGATGAGTCTAATTTTCCTTTTTCTGACTCAGCAGGATATAAGCTGCACACACTCCTGAATGTCCCCTTTTATTCTTTGATATGTTTCTGTCTGGACAGAGAAAAAAAATATTTAGAAGCCATACAGCAGTCCGCCACTTATCTAGGTGCTTAAAAAATGATAAAGTTTTGTTCCACCAATTGGGTCAATTTAATTGGAACACTTGGCATGAGTAGGTTGGGAAAACTTCCTCTTTTTGTCATCACTTTTCCTCGGTCATGCATTAAAGACTATCATTTCTCTGGTGCTTTGTGCAAGAGATCTGGCTACTCTGCAAAGGCCTAAAACTCTGTGCAAAGCCCTTTCAATGGCTCATCACAGCCACACAGACAAGAACGAGCAGCCTGTGCCTGCTCTTCCTCATCTAAGCCCCTAACGGGGATGAGGAACAAGCTCAGAGGTGGTCACCGTCTTCTCTTGAATGGAGGAAGAAAAACCTCTTCCACCCATAGTCTCTTGAAATGTGATTGATCATGAATAAAGTAGAGGGGAGTTTCTTACAAATATTTTGTCTCCACAGGTGTCAGCAGAATTTGATATACCTCCGCTCCAGACATAAGCAAGCCCTCACTGCAGGAGACTTCACATTTTTTTCTGGAAGGAGCATTAAGATGGCTGAGCAGGGAAAAGAAAGAAAAAGAAATAGGGCATTTAGGTCTCAAGTACAAACTTTATCCTGACATCATTTGCTTGTATCTGGCTGGAGTTAAGTTTGGAAACTGGGAGGATAAGATCATTCATTCTACTCCACAGCTTCTCTTTGCAGTTGTGACTCTGTGGGTCACAGGATGGAATCCTTAGGGTAGCGCATACTGCTTTGCAAAAGTTGTGGTATTTAAAACATATAACGAGAATACCTGATAATTTTATGAAGAATGTGGCTTTTGAGTAAGAAAACAGAATCTTTTTGAGTAACCCTTAACTTCAGAAACCCATTATTTCTTGGCCCGAGTTTATCAGTTTTTGATGATACCATGTAGCTCTTGGGAGCAACATCACCTCAACTTAAAGAAAAGCCTTTTCATGATGAAACCAAGCAAGTGATCAAGGATTGCCCAAAAATAAATAAAAATTTTAAGGATCTGGGAAAAACTACAGAGCTCTCAGATTAACATGGACAAATTGTCTTCTTTCTAGACTTGTCCCAGCAAAAGGCCACCGTTTAATCCTAGAGTACCTCAGTGCCTTATGGGTATGTACCTTTCTCTGAAGCCCATGGAACAGGAGATGTATGGAAACGAGTCTGATGACCTCAGAATAGTCTGGGTTTAAAATTCAGTCCGCTGTTAATCTCGGTAAACTCTCCTTCGCTCTCTTTTAATTTCAGTTATTAAACAGGTTTTATTATAATAATGCCACGTGTTCTATCCTCATGTCACTCTGTTGAATTAGAAATTTAAAGTACAGAATTATAAAATTTGGATCATAAAAGCTGCCAGATAACCGTAATTCTGACATCTTTGAGAGGAATTGGCAAAATGATCTTTATACTACAGATCTCCCTGTATGAACTCCAAATTTTAGAGAAAATCTCCAGTCTCATTTTAAACAAAATCTATAGCTAATCTGAAACATAATTAATTTGAGATGATTTAAAATTACTAAATGATCTATGCTTCTCAATCTGCTATCCTAAAAGAGGGATTCTTTTATTTCAAAAAATTATTTTAATATTAGTCCTTGACACTGTGAAATTTGCCGTTTCTGAGTTTGTGGTCTTTAAGTGACTGCTTATTCCTTTTTAGAAACTTTTCTTGCAATAAAATAAAATGCAACTAGGGGGCAGCTGGGCCTCATTTTTTTTCCAACAGGAAGTATTGATGACATGAATAGTTTTCTTATTCAATTATGTGTTAAAACTTTAAGTCTCCTTGGTATCTTTAGTATTAAATTATTATATAGACCTTAAACAAAGTAAACAGACATCTTATGATCATAGGTTTAATGCTGTTGCCTTGTCTAGCATTCACTATGGATTTATTATTTTTAAGTATAGTATTATTATTTATAGTTATATTAGAATAAACCTGGATGGGTTTGATAGACCCTCACTTTGTCTAGCTGGTGTTTTTTTGTGGTGTGTGAGATGTATACCTAGTAATAGAATTATCACTTAAACACATGGCTAAATTGGGAATGTGATCCATGTTTTTCCCCTGTCCTTTCCAGACGCACTCAATTAACTCTTCCATTTTACAGGCAACGAATAGCACACTTATTGATAAAATGATGTGTACTTAGACATGGGTAATTACTGAAATGGGAAGAAATAAGTTGTGCTGTTGCCTGAGCAATGCCCTGCGAGATGCGTGAAGACACCAGGCTGCCAGTTGGTAGAGTCAGTTCAGTTCGAATCGTGGGAGATTATAACTCAAGTGTACACGAAAAATATCTAGGAAACAGAGGTTAAGAAGTTCTGCAGTAGATTATATCGATAGCATTCTGAACACATTTGCTTCAGTGGCTTTGTCAATAATTTAAAGGTATAATTCTGTAACTGCCTCTTATTATGTGGTAAGACTTCTTTCCTCCAGTAAACCTTTTTGGCGGCAAAGAGCTAAAAGAAAAATGGAAGTGCATGTTTAGTTAAAATTAAGTACTGGTTTTCTATTTCCCAGGAAAGTGATAATAACTGTGACTTGCACAAAATATTTATGAACATTTACCATTTATTATAGATGTCACAGTGAAATAACTACAAGAAAACCAGAAGACACAAATTTGCTAAAGAAATAAAAATATATGTGTCAAAAATTGGTATTAAAAAAAATGCCCAAGGATGATAATTTACCATAAATAGTAACAAGAAATGTGTTTAATTTTCATTACATAATTTTTAATTTAGCCCAACTAATTGTTCCTTTAAATTTATTTTACTCATTTTAGATTCTGTGATTTAGATCCTGTGTATGCACAAAAAATGAAAGATAGCTGTTAGTAAGTTGGCTCTATTATTAGAAGAATTTGGCAAATAATTGAAGGATGCAAGTTTTATATTAGTGTCATCAAATGACTCAAATAGAAATATCAGTCAAATTAATTTCAATCACAACTCAATATTTTCAACCAATTTATGTTATCAAAATAAAACTTTGCGTGTTCAAGTAGAAAATAAAACACCTACAATTGCTATAAATTTTATTATAAATTTAGTTCGAATTTTCAACATTAAAAATACAATTATTTGAATATAAATTTTGGTGTAGTGCACTGTCATGGAAAAAAACTGAATAAAGGAAGAGATTGATTGAGATCAATCATATTTGGAATTGGTTGTAATGTACACATAACTCACAGATGCAGTCCAAACAACCTTTGATACTCTACCGATTAGAAATCCAGATTTGTAAAAATTTACAACTATTTTTATATATACATGGGTAGAGTAAATGAACCATAACATATTTGTGAAGAAGTTAATGTTGAGTTTAAAAGAAACAAACACTTTAGGATGACAGTACATGCCTTCTCTCTTTATGGCTCATCATCAGTTCAATTTTAGAAATGTTAAATTTGAAGAAGTACTTTGTAAAATTCCTACAACCTCAGTGTTCCACAAAGAAATAGAACTTTTTTTCTTTTTTGGTAAATAAGTTTACTAAATTTTGGTTGCATTTGTTCAGAATTACTTGAAAACCTTTGATCAAAGTATTCAATGTCTTGAACACCACAAAATTTAATATTTTAAAGCTTTTAGTTAATTGCAATTATTGAAAAACAGATCACAAACAAGGGGACAGTAAAATTTATTACCATAGAAACAGAGAAAGAACTGCATAAATCAAACAATGGAACACCAAAAAGTTAAAGATTTAATTTTCAGATCAACAATTGCTATTTTGAATTTCTTGACTATAGGAAGAATTTTTTATTGGCCTTCCTATTTTTAATTGGATAAATTTGTATTCTAGATCAGAATGGAATGAAATTGACAATGATTATGATTTTGCAGCATTTATATTTGGCAAAACATTTAAAAAAACCAAGTTCTTGAATTTCAGTAACTTGCAGATAACAATACTCCCTCAGGCTTTGTTCATTTCTCCATGGAGAGGAACTTCATTACCTGCTTAAATCAAAAGACGAGCTTTGGTGTGCATTCGATAAAGTTCCCTTTATACCCCCAACTTTCTTCCAGATTAGTGCTTATTTTGATTTTGTTCTATTTTAAGTGTCTTTTTGGCGTTCATAACTTTGCTACAATGTATCTAAAGGAAGAAGTAGAAAACTGAGCTCTTTGGACAAAATGTGGGCAGTGGGGTGAATTGGCCTGGGAGTCTGATTTACGTGGATGCCCTCGGCATCCAGCACAGTGACTTTTACATACGAGGTGGTAAAATACTGTTTTTTGAATTAAATTTAAAGTCAGTAGAGTGTCTTTATACTTCTAAGAGAGTTAAACTACATGAGTGTCATTTTTCTAAGTACTGGGATACAATTTTCCTCTTTGAAATTTAATTGTGCGATAAAAATTTATGTTATTCAAAGTGTATATACCACATAGCCTCTTAACAGTTCACAAACAGGATTAGCTACGTGTTTGTGTTTTGCTACAGTGTGAAGTTAGTTACGTAATCATCAAATGTCATAAAAGCACTTCATAGTAATTCAAATAATTTAATGATTTACTAAAATTTTTACACGTTTTATTTGCTCCCTTAAATACCTATGGATTATTTATCATATTCTATTATAACCTACCCCCATCTAGTTGGGGAAACCAAGACCCAAGGTTTAGATATTTAACCAGAGTCACCAGAGAACCCAAATTCAAGGTCCTGTCAAATACAGTATTTCAAGAGAACATTACAAACTGTAAGAGAGACCTGCGCCATACTTCTTATATATCATGTTATATATCATGTATCCTGGTTAATTGGAGAACATTTTGTTTTTCAGGCTCAAAGCCTGTCCTCTTACATTCATATTATAGAGAAAAGTATAATGTCAGTGGCCTAACCAGTAGTACTAACTTGTGTGTCATGAGGTAGAACATTTTTTTTTTTGCAAAAAATGAGAAGTAATCGCCTAAATTTCTTTGGCAAGACAACCAAAATGAGGCAATCACTTTGGCAGTGATGGAAGACAAAGATTTAAATATGTCTTCTTTTAGTGACATTCCTGATAATGTAGATGAGCTGCTTTTAGTTAAAGAAATTCAAGGGATAGGAATCCATGGTGGGAAGAAATGTGAGTGAGCTCAGCCCTTATTCTGAAAAATGCTTTCCAGTGAGCTAAATGCCCACATCGTCACACTTTTGACAACAGCTGTTACTCACTTGACACAGATTGCTTTGACTTCCTAAGGTTATGGCATGATTTTGAAATACTTTATGACACCTTAAAAAAATTCAGTTT
>NW_011888852.1:2727677-2734511 GCF_000151845.1 Pteropus vampyrus | reverse complement strand
TGCAAAAAATGAGAAGTAATCGCCTAAATTTCTTTGGCAAGACAACCAAAATGAGGCAATCACTTTGGCAGTGATGGAAGACAAAGATTTAAATATGTCTTCTTTTAGTGACATTCCTGATAATGTAGATGAGCTGCTTTTAGTTAAAGAAATTCAAGGGATAGGAATCCATGGTGGGAAGAAATGTGAGTGAGCTCAGCCCTTATTCTGAAAAATGCTTTCCAGTGAGCTAAATGCCCACATCGTCACACTTTTGACAACAGCTGTTACTCACTTGACACAGATTGCTTTGACTTCCTAAGGTTATGGCATGATTTTGAAATACTTTATGACACCTTAAAAAAATTCAGTTTAAAAAAAATTGCTTTCCATTTCAATTTTATATAGATTGAAAATACTCTTATACTTTCAATTTTCAAAAATTTCTGTTTCAAATAGTTTTTTTATGCTAGAAACTGCACCTATGTCTTTGCTGTTAATTATTGTCTTTCTTATTGGTGATCAGTCTAAAAAAGAGGAAAATAACAAAAATGACCATCGATATACATGAACTGATGTAAGGAAAATCTAAATGAAAGATGAACCAAAAGAGAGGGAGATCAAACAATATTTTATTTGTTGTGGTTTTAATCAAACTTGCATTTTTGTAGCCAGAATTTGTCTGCTCTCTTGACTATTTTGTATGTCTGTCCATTCTGCACGAATTTTCATATCTCTAAATAATTTTTAATGAGACTAAATTTGCCAAGGCTTACTGTCATTTTTCCTGAAGAACATATATATTTGGAAATGTGAAAGTTTAACTGAACCATTTTTTCATGGCACATTGCCAATCATATACCTTTATAACGTTGAGATCTTGGATGGAATTGACAGTTTTTGACTACATTTTACTGACTAGGAAAATTAAAATCAAATATGTACTGTTTTTCTATATCACGCTAATGACTTCATTTGAAGGAAAGTCCAAACTCTGGTCCTATTCTGGATTCTGAAAAGCTTAACATCAACCGTGTTAATTTACTGTGTAGGCGAAGATTAATAATGAAGAAAATGCAATAGAAAATTCGTTTGGGGAAAAGATATCTTTAGATATTGTTCATATCATTGCAAATTTCAAGAAATAAATAAAACAAAGTGTTTATTTTCAATCAGCCTCATCTGCTAAATGGCATTATTCTGATTAAAAAATGATTTAATATTTCTTTTTCATTTAACTGCTTTTATTGAGTGACAATTCTTATTGATTCCTTTTGTTATATATATTGCACAGAAAACTAGGAAAATGGATCCATATTTTCTGTAGGCGCCCTTATCTGAATTCCTTGTAAATCGCTGAGGAAAATGCAATTTTTGAATCTTTTCATGGTTAAATATACAAGTAAATATAAATGACTTTTATTTATAAAATAAATGTGTTCCTGACACTGGTAAACAAACAATATGCTACCACTTCAAAAATACTAGAAATATTTGTTCAATGACTAATACTCATAGGTAGATCCTATTTTAGATATTAAAAGGGAATTTTAATGGAATTTTTATAAATATAACTATTTTTGATAAGTTATTAATTTTAAAGATCCAATTTGCACAACAAATATACATTATATAAATATTAAAACTATAATTCTGTCTACTTTTACCTGAAAGAAAAAGTGCTCTATACATTTTCTTTATTTTCCTCCATCATACTGTTTTGATCATCCCCAGAATTTCCTCAGTTCTGGGCTTGCATGAGCCTTGAAGAAAAGATTTGGATTCCGGTGTCACTATGTCACACATACCTCATTTGCAGAGTGACAAAAGGAAAAGCGAGCCGCAATCTCTGTAAACCCTCATCATGAGCAGCTTTAGAGAGAACTTACCTCAAGACCTTTCATGTCCTTATTAGAATTGTATAGAAGAGAAAAGGAGTCAGAGGTGAACATCAGACTCTATAAAGAGCTATTCTCCCCTTGGTATCAGATATGACATTTCATTTCTAGGAAGCGCAATACGATACAGTGTTCCAAGAGCATGGGCTTTGGGATCGGACAGCTCAAAGTGGACATGTGACACTTACAGATGTTTGACTTAGGGTAATTTGTTTAACCTTTCTTTAGCCTTCATTTCTTCACCTGTAATAAAACCCTGAAATAATACCTACCTTCTGGAGTTGCTCTGAGAGCTAATGAGATAATAAATGGAATTGCTAAAATATCAACATAGTAAGAACTGAGTAAGAGCGTTGGTTGGTGTTACTTTGTTGTCATTATCATCCGAGGGAAATTATAGGAGAAAACATAGGAAAATATAGAGGAAAACAGAGTCATTATCTCACTAAGATTAAAAACATACTGCCACTGGCAGAGAAAGGCAGTCTAATATTTATCATGAATCACAGTACTGAGAACAAGGTACGATCAAGGTAACTTTCTCCAAGTGAAACTCCTTGCTACTCAACTATATGCTATTTATAAAATTCAGATTGTATCATAAAAGAGACAGTATTAGAACTATAAAAATAAGACTAGTTTGGAAGTTAGCTCACCTGACTGAAACATACAGTTTGTGAATTTTTTGCACTGGCTCAGAATAGTGTATCCGAGAGCAAACAATGCATGGAAGTAATTACTGACTTCTGAACAACAAATGTTTTGAGAACCTTGTTTCCGTAGGTTTTTATATAGTCAATTATCTAAGGTAACACCTTTACCATTTAGGTAGCCATCTTCAAGTTTAATTTCCAATGTGTCTTGTCTATTTTAGATTAGCAGATGCGGTTCTTTGTTTTTAGTTTTTCATTGCACTTTTAAAAAGCAATTTTGTTAGGAAAAATTGGGACGTATCTGTTAAAAATAATTTAGATGTTCATAATTCCTAATCATTCATTATCCATATCCTATTATAACTTGAGTATCTATACATGAGGTCATTTCTGGTAACAATTTTATGTTCTAAGATTTATCATCTCTACTCTGACAGGGTAATGAAAATATCTAGAAAAAAATGTATAACTTTTGAGGAATAGAGGAATTTAAGGTAAAGTATCTTTATTAAATTGCGACTTTTAAAAATGTGGCTCAGACGAAAATAGATCTTCTCTTGCTACTTAGAAATTGCAATTCCATTTTTAGGAAAATAAAAAAAGCTATTGGAAAGTACCATGTGAAGAATTATGTTTTTTGTATTATGTGCACTATCTTAATGCATTACTATTTGGTGATTTATATTTCTTAAGAAAACTATCTTGCCTTGTCTAATATTCATTTATGTAATTGATTTAATATAAAAGATCTGCATCCTTAAGTGCTTTCCAGAATTATTTTTACAGAAATAATCTTTAGAACTGCTGTTGTTCGGTGTATCGCATGACCATATGATGTAGAATGAGAGTTAGAAGCATTCATCTTTGAGATTAAGCCCTTTGACTTAATAAGAAAGATCTTGGATATTTAGAAATCTGGTTGAAATTCTAGTGCAGGACATAAAGTGTGTCTGACGAGCTTCATCTGGTCTCTCTGGTCCACTGTTCATTATATCCATTACATACATCATTCAGATCTCTTTGAAGAAGAACATTGATAAGCTTTTTCTTAATTTATATCTTCGTCATGGCAGTGCTCGGCCAAATTATAAATTTAGTGAATGGAAAAAAAATGACTCTCAAAATATATAAGTAAGCAGCTAAATGTTCACGTCTGTTGAGAGCTTTAAAGTTGGGCTTGCTTTTTAAGCTATAGTACTTATTACAGGTAATAATTTTTGTCTTAGTGCTCTGACTTCAGTGGTATTTAAATTGTTTTGAATATACATTTTATCAGTAAATTTTTAAAAGTAAACATCGTTTCTCATCACATTTATATTATAAATTATTTGTGCTACTATACTGATATGCATATCATCAAAGATATAGAAAAAACAGAAACTTACAAAGGATATTTCATTTTGTTAACACTGCAGAAAAATTGTCCCTTTTTGCCCTGTGTGATTTAAAAATTTAGAAAACCTCAGTTTTGTACTGTACGATCAAGTGTTTCAGAGATCTGGATCTCAGCTCATTTTACTTTGATATTTGCCTTTATTGGCTTTTGTATTGCATATAATTGATGGTTACTTTCATTCTCCCTTCCTTGAAAACTTGCATAGCTGCTTCGAGTCAGCACAAATGCATTTGATCCATGTTCCAAACCTCAGCCTCAAAGGAACCTGGGAGAAGTGATTCTTAATTTACTCAGTTTTGCAGATGCAATAAAATATGTATGAGAAATAGTCTTGGGATAGGTCTATGCACACTGGGAACCCCTGGTGAGACTGTCTTGGGCCAAAATTCTACCTTTTCTCTTTCCTGCTTGTTTCAATGACACCTCCACTGAATGAAGTTGAGATACCAGAAATTCCTTAGATAATGCAAAGAAGGAATCCAAAGATAAGGAGATAGGGATTTTTTCACTGAGTTTGGCTTGTGAGGCTTTTTCACCTTTACCTTTACCATGTACCTGGAAAGGCCCCAAGGACACTCTCTTAACCAAAGACTAAAGTGTGTACGGCCCATGTAAGGACAGTTTTGGAAAATGCTAGTGAACAAATGTCTCTGGTAGCAGCATGAAAGCTTCAAAAGATCCTGACTTTGAAGCATGTTCCCTGACTTAGAGTGTGATGGGATCTCCAGTTGGCAGTTCCTGCGGCAGTAATAATCACAATAAGAAAGTTATCTGTTACTAAAATACATAGTAGGCTAAGTGTGGTAATCACAGCGGTTTGCCCCATAAAGATCTTTGTTGGTGGTTAATTGATCATGGAATTCCTAAGACTCTAGTAAAAAGGTAGGCTTATAAAGTCTTGCTTAATTGATAAAAACCCAAAACTAACCAACAAATCTAAATTTTGAAATGAAAGTGTGATTTGAGTCACATGAGTGGGAGTCATGGTCACTATCTATTCCCAGACATAAACCAGTTCACAAATCCTTGAAGAAAGACCCTATGACATTGAAATAATTATATATCGTACAACGTTCTTTCTTGCACTCTCAAAGAGATCTACAGCTATTTATTAGAAAAACTCTGAATTGGGGAAATAAATACTAAGGAATTGAAGTATGTGATTCTCTTAAGACACAGAACATCATTGTGGGGACTTTTGAAGATCAAGGGTTAAATGGAGTTTGGGCTCAAGTCCGTCTCATGGTGGGTCTCAGCGTCCACATGCAGTTTTATCCCATAGTTATTTCTCTAGTTCCTGAAGGCAGAGTTGTAACAGACAAATGTGGCTGCTAGCAGATTCCCCATAAGGATTCTCTGACAAGAGGAGTCAAGGTTATTATGGTAGGAAAGGCCAAGCATAAGACCCTGGAACTGCACTTCTAACTAAAAAGTTAAATATAAACAGGACAGCACCCCAAGGTGAATTGCAATAAGCACTAGCGTCACATTCAAAGACATTAAATATTCAGAGATATCTATTTTTTCCCCAAATAAGGCACATAGTTCTTCAAATGAGAGATACAAGGGCCTAGGAAAAAGATGGGGAACTATTATAAACCAGTTAAGTGGTGATTCAAATTATACCTATAGTTCTAGGTCAAGTCTGTTTTGTAAAACACGTCATCACAGCTCTGCAACAGCTATGCAGCTTTTTTTTTTTTTTCTGGAAAATGCTTTTTAAAACTATTCCACAAACAGAGAATACCAGAAATAATATACTTTCACCTGAAAGGCACAACAGTACACTTTTGCCATCTTACCTCAGGACAATGCCAACTCTCCTACTGACGGTCATAATCTAAACCGTGGTCATCTCATCGCCCACGTCGGTCACACTGGCCCTCTGTGTTAATAATACCACATTACAGCTCCATCTCAGCAGGCGTCAGTAGATGCGCTCTATAATGGGGTTCTGGCACTCCTCTCACTTAGAAGTGGGGTCTGTTTTCTTTCCTGAAACTTGGTGGGCTTTTCTAATTGCTTTGAGCAGAAGAGCATGTCAGAAGTGGACAGCTGTGCCTTATTCAGCTAGATCATAAGAGACGAAAAAATTTCCATTTTATTCAGTAGAATACCTGTGCTTGAAGCCTTCAGCTGCCATCTAAGCAGAAAAACTGTGTCGTGAAGATATGGAAAGACCATGCAGAACCACCTGGGACTACGTGAAGAGAGGAATGCCTGGCCTCCCTCCGGCTGCTTCACCACCCCATTTGGTCCAATTCCAGCCACAATCTGGCTGCCACTACAAGAAAGACCCTGAACCAGAGTGCCCAGCCTCACCCTCCCCAAGCTCCCAACTCACAGCAATCCTGACAGATGATAAAGTGTTTAAAGTCACTATGTTCTTGAATAATTTGTTGCTCAACAGTAGACCCCCCAAATCTGATAAGATATATGCCTGTCCAGGGTAGAATATAAACCCAATGAAAATTTATGTTCCTGCCATCCCAGAGAAATGTCTGATGTTCCTGTAGAACAAGGCATGCTAGGATATAACACCTCAAGTGAAAGACAAGTTTCTATGTTTTGCAAAACTCCCACCACTTATGAAAGGAGCTTTGGCGATTTTGAAGGCAACAGTTTATCACACTTGGGAGCAACTAAACCAGGCTGCATTATAAGCAACTCTGCTACTTGAACTTTATGTCACAGTGAATCTAACATTGTTCGAAATTCACTCTGATAGATTGGGATACTCATGAATCTTGTGGAAAGCCCTATTAGGAGATTCACAGTGCAAGCCCCTTGAGTTTTAGAGCAGAGCTGTACTTTTTTTCAGAAAATATTTATTCTCTTTTAAGAAAAATACCCCTGAATTTGTTATTGAGCCCTAGAGATACCAAGTGACCGTGCAAACCAAATTTCT
>NW_011888852.1:2725031-2726656 GCF_000151845.1 Pteropus vampyrus | reverse complement strand
GTCTGGAGACCAAAAAGTTTAAGAACCACTCTCCCTGTTCATCACCTGCTTTGTTGTTGTATTTTTTTTTTTTCTGGTCCACTTTTCTATGCATTTGTCCACTAAATTGCATTCTATTAAATTCTAATCACTTCTTCAAACTATCAAGGCCATTCGAATCTGTATCTTTATGTTTAAAGATTCATTATTTCTCTTTCCTTCATTTTAATCACTCTAAAATGAAAAGAGCTACTTTTTATTTTACCAGATAGCATCATCATGAAAATACTTTATCATCATTGGCACAAATCGATCATAGCTGGGAATCCACTAATAATTATTCTTCATCATGGCTCACCAAGAGAGGATGCATCAATCTTACATTTAATATGGTCTAGACCACATTTGCCCATTTATTACTGATCTGTCTTCTGGAGCAAAAACAAAAGCCACAACAAAATTATATTGTCTATACTAGATGGCTATCTTTCAATATGCCAGGTTTCTCTTCCTAGTTTACAAGGTTAATGGCAGGACTCAAACTCCAAATTCTTCCTCTTCTGTGCTGGGTAGCAGCTAGAACACGTGCCGGGTTCTTTTAGGCTTCCTGCTGTTGCTTTCTGCTGGACTCTGTAGTCTCGCTGGGCATGCACAGTTCAGGGGTCAACCAAAGATTTTACAATATGTCGTATGTAGATTTTAGGCGGCTTTCCTCCCATCCCTGTAGCTATCATCCTTCCAAGGTTTTCTCCCTTAATTTCCAGCTGCACCGATAGGCTCAGATACCATCATGTCCGAACCCATCATGCCATAAGAATGTGGCTTTCTGCTTGAGTTCTAATCATCTCGTGCTTCATGGACAAAGCAGTGTCCTCAGGAGAGAAGTTATATAAATGTGGATCCTATCCAGGTTCCATCTACTCCCCATCCCCTAGGAATTTTCTCCTTTATGTGATCTTAGTGCCTTGACATAGTTTTATATTTTTTAAACAGAATTCATATCATTATCTGTGCAAAGATTAGTTCATTCCAAGATAAATCACCACTATCAGACTGCCATTTGATTTAAAACCAATAATTTTTACAGTTTTTAACAGTAATATTTTACATAATTAATAGTAACAAATTTATTTATATGTCAAGTCTCTGAACTAAAGAGTACATATGAATATAAGACGCTCCCTTGAAATTTATAATCAAATAGAAATTGTAAGTTAAAGTCATTATTTATCACTCGTTTTATTTCACTCCCTTTTATACACACACACTTACTTTTGAAGTCAGAAATCTATTTCTACGAACTAAATTAACAATGGATAGTGCTTCTTGTGCGAAGGTAATAGTTAAGGAATTTCAACCCTTCCCTCCAAGCACAGCAGCTACTTTTAAGACTGATGGTTAACTTTGTGTGTAACTTGGCTAAGTTATGGTGTCCAGGTCCTTGGCCAAATACCAAGATAGATGCTGCTGTGTAGATATATTTTAGATGTGATTAACATTTTCAATCAGCAGGCTTTAAGTAAAGAAAGTTACTCTGTGTAATGTGGGTGGACCTCGTCCAATCAATGGAAGGCCTTAAGAGCAAAGACAAGGGTTTCTGGAAGAAGAAGAAACTTTGTCTCAAGACTGCAGCAGAGAAACCCTGT
>NW_011888852.1:2717469-2723956 GCF_000151845.1 Pteropus vampyrus | reverse complement strand
AATTTAAGTTGGGAGTTAAATAATGCTAGTGGCAATGTGTCTCCTCCTTAAATGCGTAGTAGAGAGAGACAAAACCTCATTAGCTCAAAAATGACTGTTCTGACTGTACCAGCTCATCTCGCTGAAGCACGTAGCTGGATTTCGTGCTGACTTCCAGTCTGGGCAGAAAACACATGGTTTTGTCAGCACTCAGTTTATGAGCATTGCACAGGTCATCACTTGCAGGTAAATTTGTGTGTGTGTGTGTGTATGTGTGTGTGTGTGTGTGTGTGTGTGTGTGTGTGTGAGTGAAAACCAAGAAAAATAAAAACGTAATCACCTTTTCAAGAAATAGGTTCTACAGCATTTGAATTTGAGGATTCTTCCAATGAGCTGAGAAGAAAATATTTATTTATTAATATGTGGAGAACCCCACAATTATCTCCATAAAGGCCCACTGACTCCCTTCCTGTGCTTGGGCATGAAGTGAAATCACTGCAGCCTGTACAGTAGGGGCAGGGTCAGCACTCCTCTTGGGAGCATTATCACAACAGCTGTTACCTGAAATGTTCCCTCCGTTATGCTTCTCTAGAAGACAGGGCCTCCTGATCTTTTATTTCTCATCAAAGGCAAAAAGGTTGAGAGTCATTTTTTACTGCTTGAATGGAGAATTGCAGAAACGTCTTCTTACCATGGAAAAGCAAGCAGAAATAAGGATAGCTGGGCCAAACTTGCCCAAAGCAAAAAGTGGACAACGAAGAGGCCGGGAGTGCTTTGGAAAATAGCTATGTGTGTAGCTCCACCAAACATAATCCAAGTGTCATTGTGGCTAGTTTTGTTGAAGCTGGAGAATTATCTTACCTGTTTCCTGTTTTTCGACATCTTGTCTACTTTCTTAGAGAAGTTAATTCACCAGAGTCGGCACTAAACATGCTATAAAACTTCCAAGAAATCTGGATCGAGTCGATTTATGGCTTGTAAACCAGTAAAAATTTTTCTATGATCATGTGAAGGCATGTTTTTGATAATGGCTGTTTTATAAAAGACTTGTCTTAACTGAATGACGTGAAGCAAACCAAAAACTTATTAGCTTTTCATTTGTCATTTCCTAGCACATCCCCAGGGTCTGGGTGCAAGACCTAAAGAGAGGGATCGACGTCCCCATTCTGGAATCTGATACAGTGTGACTCCAGTTCCGGTAAGACCCACAGGCTTTTTGGAGGTTATGTAGCTTTGGGGCACTAAGAAAGGGTTCTCTGGGCTCTAAAGCATCGTCCTTAGGGGCTGTAGGTGGTGGGCATCACCATGTAAGGTGCAGCAGAAATAATTATGAGCAAATGTGAAATACCCCCAGAGATCCTCAAAATAATTGGAGAAGTCTCTGTAGATGGCCTGTAGTTATATAGGGAGCCTGTGATCATGCAGGCCAGCAGACTCTGAATTTATATCGACATGATCTCAATCAAACCCATAGTTTGGAGTGGCCCGAGGACATTTTTGCATGTATTCATGAAATTGTTGAACATTCACTTTTTACTATTACTTTCCTCAGTTTCTGAACTGCCTTGTGTCTTAATGTCAGTCATTACTGTTTATACATTAACCAAATACACTCAAATGAATACTCTTATGCTTGACTTATTTCCATTTATTTTTATCACTGTTAGCAGCTTTCTATTTTTCTGGCACATATACACAGTTATTTATGAACACACAGCGAAACAAAGAAATCTGTCTATTCAAGTATGTTTGGGAAAAAAAAAAACCCACTGGTCATAGTAATGGTAATGACTTCTTTGAATATATATGCTATATTCTTTTAGGGAAATTGGAAAAATAAAAAAAAATAACTTAGTTTATATTTCAGTTAAAGTTTCACAGCTCTTTCATAATTTAGATCTCAGTTTGTCCTCCCCAAACCCTGAAATCTGTCTGAGGCAGATGATATTATTCTCATTTTATTAGTAAGAGACATGGAGTGGCTTTATTGGCCACCATGAGCAAGAAAGTTACTAAACAAACACAGGTCTTGAAGCTAATGTGTGGGAGAACTAATCTGATCGATTCACTCAAGAAATATTGAATATCTATTACTGCGTGTTCCAAGTACTATTCTAGGCATTAGATGCCCCACAGTGAAAAACTAGACTAGAATTCCTGCCTCCATCAAGCTTACATTCCAGCAGGTTAAGACCCTGACTGTGAATAAATGGATGAGTAAAATATATAGTGAAACAGGATTAGGGGGATCGTGTATGTGAGTTTGTGTGTGTGTGTGAGTGTGTGTGTGTGTGTGTGTGTGTGTGCTGGAAAGAAGGGTTGATATTTTAATTGGGTTGCCAGAAAAGATTTTGCTAGGAAAAGATCTGAAAGACTCAAGGGAGTGAGCCATGTGGGTATCGGGGAAGAACATTCTAGACAGAAGGAATAGCAAGTGCAAAGCCCCAAGGCTTCCATGGTATATCAGGATAGCATGGTGACTGAGCTCAAAAGAATGAGAGAAAGAGAGAAAGGCGTGAGATCAGAGAGGTATGAGAGTTCATTAGACTTCTCGACGGCATGTCTTTCTCAAGATGACATTTTCTTTGCCTTTGCAAGCAAATTTTTAGAGCCTAGGTGGACCATGGGTTGCTTCCCATTGGAAAGAGTCAGCAAAGTTGATTCTGATCCCAGCGGCTATGAGAGAAAAAGCTGAACTGTGGCACGCTTGCTCACTCAGCAGCAATGATAATAAACATCCAGAACCTGTTAACAACTCCTTAGGGGTGGGACAGCAGAGGAAGCCAGTGACCCTCAGCCAGCAGGTGACATTAGGACATGGCCGGGAGCATCATGTCGCAGGAAATGAAGTAACCAAAATGACTCTGGCTTTTCTAAGAGGTTGCTGCTAAGCAAAGAGGGGTGCTGTCTGAAGCGTAGCCCAACATCTGTGTGGCCCAGCCCTGGGCAGAGGTGGAGGAGACAGCAGACTCTGAAGAGGAGGTGAGGGTGTCTACAGATTCCCAAAGAGCTTCCCCTGGAGAAAACCATAGTGCTTAACTCAGAATGCAAATGTTTCCAGAGAGTTCTCTGTTAATTTACTGTCTGCCACAATAATTTTCAAAGCGAGGTCTTAATTGTCATTTGGGAATGTTAGAAATGTAAATTTGCAAGCCCCACCCTAATTGCTGACTCAAAACTCTCCGTGGGGGTGAAGTCTGCATATTTATCAAGCCCTCAGGTTATCCTGGTGCAGGTTAGAGATTGAGAACCAGCAGCTCGCAGGAGGAAAACCAAAGTGCTCACTCAGTAGCCATTCAAGGATCTCTCCATCTGGACTCTCCCTGGATCTCCAGCCACATCCCGTCATTCTCCCTTAGACTCAGCAAACTGCAGCCACATTGGCTCACACCCCCACGGTTACTCAGCTTTGTACTTATTCCATCTTTGTTAGCTCTTTCTTCTTTTCTAGGATGCTTTGGTATGTGTCCTCTTGATGAACTCTGACTCAGTCTTCCAGAGCCGACTAAAGCTTCGCCACTTTGGCACTTCCCCAGCTCATTGTTCATAAACCATAGCCCAGTTCATAACCACTTTCTTCAGAGCACACATTAATAGTCCACACGTCTTCTTTTGTTTCTGGGCCATAGAATCTGAAGACTGGGCCCACAAGCTTGAGTTACATCAGCAGCGCCAGCACGGTGCCTGGCCCATCTTTAATACTGTCATTGAATAAATAAAGGGCAAGGAATCAAGCCATCCTCAGCCGTTGATATTTCAGCAGACACGTGGCCACCGTTGCATTAGAAAGCCAAGGACGGTGCTGACAGAAAGGGATCCCAAGGAAAGCATCTTGATGAGAGGAGACGTTTGATCAGGGGCTCCCTGGGGAAGATGGAGTTCAAAGGGGAGCCCTGGGCTCTGGGCTGATGAGGAAGCCAGGAGGGCACCAGATTCCCAGGAAGAAACTGAAAAGCATGAATCTGAACTGAAAACAGAGGTGAGGGCGCCTCAGAGGCAATCTTGGCCTGAATTGTCAGGGAGGTGGTCGGGCATAAAAGTCAATGCCGTGGTGAAGGGAGCTTTCGCTTGGCCCAATACTGGTTGAGTTCCATCCCCACAGTTAGCTGTGTGACCAGAGCTTGTTATTTAGCCTTTCCGGATCTCAGATTCCTTTTATGTAAAGTGAGAATGATTATAGCACGTAACAACAGGAGCTAACATTTATTGGGTGTTTCCACAGGTTACCTCTTTTCATCTTCACGACCACTCCCTGAAGGTGGAATGTAGCTCTCCCATTCCTAGCACAGAGAGACTCGCTGGCTGCCTGGAGTCAGTCACACAGGGAGGTGAGGGTGGATCTGGCTCCGGGAACTCAGTTATTTGCCGTTATGCTATCCCTCCTCCTTAGGCGTCTGTGAGATGACAGATCTAAAGCACTCAGCAAGTGACTAACTGATAGTCACAACTTTTCTCAAACCAAGCTGGCTTCAAGATGTGGGAGAAATAACCCCAGGACGTGGGAAAGAACTTTGGGACGAACGTCAAACCTTTTCGTGTTTCTATTTCCTTCCCTTGCTGTGGGAAGTGTGTTCTCCTAACCCTGCTTTGTTTAACTGTGAACTTTTTCTCACCTGAAATTGACCATGTGATTATTTTCAGGAAGCAAACGGCTATTCCAGAGTCAGTGGCCTGAATGCAATCGTGACGAGAGACGTTTCAGACTGAAATCTTGGGGCCTCCCACTCTGTACTCCTTGGGGAGAGCACGCGAGTGGGGTGGTCTCCAGGTCTCCCACGTTTCTGACAGTGGAATTCTCTACCCTGTTGCTTCGACTCACCAGGAGAATACCTGTCTGAAGAGTTCTGCCAGGCTCCTGACATTAAGACAATGTAAAATCTCCGTGCTGAGCCTAAAGAAAAAGCCTCTATGAAGAGAGTAAGGCAGGCCCATCTCGCCAGGAGCATTTTCTCCTGGGCTGCTCAGGGTGAATGATTTACGGGGCTGAGAAAGCTTTGCCCCGTCTAGAATGTCTTAGAGAATATTACCGAACAGAAAGCCGGAATAACACCCTATACGTTTTTCTAGTGATTGGATAAGGGCAGTTCCTCCCAGAAGACTTCACTGATGAGCTTCCTGTCCCACATACTTTCCCTTAGAGCCTTGAGAAAGGAATCAGGAGCAACTATGGAAGCCGTTGGCAGCTTGTGATCGCGAGGTAACCTGGGAAAGTCATGCGTGCACCTGTCTTTGTGTGGAGTGAAGAGTGGGCCTATTATGGATTGAATTGTGTCCATCGAAAAGCTATGTTGAAGTCCTCACGCCCAGTACCTGTGAATGTGACTTCATTTGGAAATGAGGTCTCTGCAGATGTAATCAATTTAAGATGAGGTCATTGGGTGGGATCTAATTCAATTTGACTGGTGCCTTTACAGGAAGAAGGAAATTTAAGCATTGCAGGCAGATGCAGAGAGGAAAACACTGTGTAGAGACACAAAGACGCACAAGCGCGGAGCAAAGATGACCTTCTGAACTGGAGGCCGATGCGAACTGAAGGAACACCTGGGGCTGTGAGACGCTGGAGGGGCAGGAAGGGTCCTCCCCAGAGGTTTTGGAGAAAGTATGGCCCTGCCAACGCCTTAATCTTGAAATTCTAGCCTCCAGAACTGTAAGAGAATACATGTATTTCTGTTGTTTAAAGCCCCAGTTTGGGGGCCTTTGTTCCGTAGTCCTAAGGAGCTAATCCCCATTCCAGGGGGACAGGGAGCTGGAGCTTGAGTTCTCAGGGAACGAAAGGCGCCTTCATGAGCTTCACGGCCACTTTGAAATGTAGGCGATGACAGAAACACGCTTCTGGAGCTCTGGACCGCGGGTAACACCAGGGGTAGCCTTTCCCGTTGCATGGTGAACAGTAAGGGTTGTTGGACTGCTGGGCCGCGCCCCCGGTCCAGCCCAGCACCGGTATCCCAGCGTGACTGTCACCTTTCTGAGAGCAGGCCGTGAGCCCTTGTGCTTCAGGCTGCAGGCCACAACTCTGCTCCTCAGAGCGGCCCAGGCCTGCTCCAGAGAACCTGTCATCATGGACTCCGGGATTCCAGGAGGCGGCCTGGCCAGTTACCTTGACAACCTTATGATGTGATGCTTTAAACTCCTTCCTGGCTGCCGGTTTAATGAAATTCTAGACACTGCTGGCTTTTCCCAGCCCCGGGCGGCATGCAGCTAAAGTGAGAGTGGTACAGCTCACTTTTAATGTTCCTTTTATTGATGTCTATAGGATGCATTTGCATTTACAATGACAGGGGAGTCTGACGGTCACCGAGCTGTATGGAATTTTTGCCCAGGGGACCCAAGAGTACCACTGGCAGATTGGCTTTGCTGTAGGCGCCCCCAGTCTGGCTCCACTGCTGCAGGCTCTCCTCCTTCTCCTCATTATGCTTTAGTTTGAATTCCCTGGAGCAGTTCAGCAGTAAGAATGAACGTGACCCTCGGTAAAAGGGATTCTGGGAACTTCCACACCCAGACTAAACCC
>NW_011888852.1:2711146-2716164 GCF_000151845.1 Pteropus vampyrus | reverse complement strand
AAACAGAAAACACTGACTATTACATTTCTTTTGTTCTTCCTTTCTTCCTCCATCTTTTGTCCCTTCAACTTTTTGGGGGTTTCTAAGTGAATACATTATAGTTATTCTTAAAGAAACGAGAGACTTTCAAAACATACTGTTAGACATCCAACAATAAAATACATGTGTACTCTAAACGCTGACTCCTGCTTTGAGACTAAGAGCTTTTAATCCCTTAAAGGCCACGACAAGAAGTAGGTGTTATTTATCCTGACACTTACTAGGTAGACAGAGAGATTTCATGATTTAAGGGTGACTTAACTGAAAAATCTCTCTCTGCAGTCCCTAACCCCAAGTGACACATTTAAAAACCACTATTTCTTTTAAAAATTATTATTACATCCCTGGGACTTATTTATTTTATAACTAGAAATTTGTTGTGGTCACTTTTTTGATTACAAATAATTAATATAAGCCTGGTATGCACTATCTAGAGATTTGTCTTAACATTGAGCATTGCCACATGATTTCAGTGACTGCTTTGCACTTCCATTTATGACCTCTCTTATGCCAAGTGAAGGCAAATGATATCACAGCATTTTGAAAAGGAAGATAATACAGTGGTTCAAGTCAGAAAGCAGACAGGAGAGATGAATCATTGGGAGGCCTACGGAATAGAGGCACGCCAAACCCCAAAGAATTTGTGCTGTGGCAGCCAGGACCATATTTATGTCAGGGGCAGAAGTATTATGCAGATCCCATTTTTGCACAAGCACACTTGCAGTCATTCATCAGCAGAAAGCATAGCAGTAAGAAAGAAACGCAGAATTTTCTGTTGATTCTAGCAGTAAGTGGATTAGATATCTATTTAATGCAGGTTTCAATAACACTGCAATGTGAAACTTATCTTCAAGTGAACAAACAAGACAGATGTAGCGTTATCTGGGGACACCTTATTAAAATTTGTATCCCAGGATTGACAAAGTTTTGAATTTTATGAGGCCCTATTATTCTGAACCAGCAAACAAAGCTTTAAAAAGTTATAGTATATTTTTGTACAACTTATTTATGCCAAAGGAGTTTGTACTTAGTTTCACGTTTTTGCAAGTTCGAGTAACATAAATAATTTATGTAACACTGGAAGTCTGTTGAATTTATTTTTCCTTTACAAGGAGTCATGGTAGGCAGTCTCCCAGAAGGCCCCAGTAATCCCAGCTACTGGAATTTACACCCTGTGTAATCACCTCCCACGTGGTCCATGTAACTAAATATTACAGAAGAGATGGTAAGTCATTTCTGAGGTAAAGTCATAAAATACAGTGAGACCTCTCTCTCTCTCTCTCTCTCTCTCTCAACTCTCACTCTGGGGGAGCCAGCTGTCATGTCACAAAGCCCCTCTGGCTGTTTCATGGAGAGGGTTACATGATGAGGGTGTAGGCTTTGCCAATAGCCGTGTGAGTGAGCAGTCTTGGAGGAAGACTCTCCTGCCCCAGCTTTTGAGGTGACAGCAGACACAGCCACGAGTTCACGCCACGTCATAGTAGGACCTAAGCCAGAACTACTAACTGCCTTGCTAAGTACTCCGGGGATGTTGACCCTCAGAAACTGTAAGATAATAAATGTTTATTTTAAGCTGCCAGTTTTGAAATAGTCATGAAGCAATAGATCCCCAATGCAGGAGCCTATACGTAAGGAATGACTGAGAAACATTATCTAATGTCAGTGCTAAATTGAGCCTGTGAGTCAGGTAGTAGATGCATTTAATGCTTAGCCACTGATTTCAACAGGAGCATTTTTAGAAAATGCTATCAGCCTTGCCGTTTCGTGTGAGCTAATTACTGACATTCGCTCCATTTTCATGTATTCTTTCAAAAAACGTATATCAGAACAGTCAACATATGACAATGTCATTCCTCATTCCTGCCATGAATCACTCCATTCAGGAATTCATCTTGGTGAGACACTTGAGCCCAGTATTCTACCTGTTTGTCTATCCTTTCTCAATTCTCACACGATTTAGCTACAGAGCAGGACTGCAGATTTCACTCATGCTTTAGCTGTGATATGCAGAGAATATGGAGCTCTTTTATTTTTTCTGTAACTTACTTATGTGATTTTCCTGCCACTGATTACCTGAGAACCCATGAATAAACTGAACCAATTGACAACTAATTTTAATACTTTGGTTAAAACATAACCTGATTTGAAAACTTAAAAAACACTTTCACCTCAGTCTTTGGGAGTAGCGGGGACACTATTTATGTCTCAGATTTGTCAGTCATTTACTTAGCACCTGGCTTCAAGAAGTCATCGGGTATGTGGCAGGGACGATGAGACTTACAAGATCTCCAGGCGGAGACAAAATCAGAGTTCTTTGACACACTTGACTTCCTGCTTTCTGGAGCGCTGCCTCTTGCCCCGTGTACCTCGGGGCTGCATTCTAGCTGCTGTTTCTTTTCCTTTGTCTCGGTCAGTGCTTGTTGTACTCCACAGGTGACTTATCCCCGACTCCTCTCCTATGGGTGGAATAGGATGAACTTTCTGAGTTCTGAGGATAACTCCCATTTGGCACCAGCCTGGCCACAGCCTCCACGGCCCTTGCTGCTCTCTGCCATGGCCCCCAGCCAGATTCTCAGGCATCCCTGGAAGTAAGGGTGGCCCGGAGAAGCTAACACCCAGGCCTGCCTTTGTCCTAGTTTGCTGAACAACCAGGTTGAATTTAGGTGTGGCCGTGAACAAGGCTGGTATAGGACAGCTGCAAGGTGGTGTTCTTCCATAGTCCCAGGAGCATCCATCTGCCCTTAGCTTGAATGTCAATTATCTGATATCGAATATCCAGACCCACTCCAGTCTGAAGCCCAGAGAGGACAATGTCTGTCACACGGTGTAGTGGCCTCCCCCTCATCTCATTCTTTTTCTCTGGTCTCTTCTACCCCTTGGGTTCCATCTCCTTTAGCCTATGGAGTATCTTTAGTCTATCATAGAACTGTAAGCCTTATTGACTCGCTCCCCTTGTCAGAACTTAGCTAAAAAGGTTATTTTCTTTCCACCATGGAGGAAGAAAACGAGTGAAATCCTTCCTATTTTGAGTATCAGAAGCCAAGTATAACCTCAATCTTTCCTTGTATATTTTTTTTCGGGAACAAATCTTAATTTCTCATGCAGACGGTTGCCTTGGACCAACTTGCGTGAAGATTACGAACTCAAAAAAGTCAAAAGAAAAATTCATGTTTCTAATTTTCAAAATTTTACCCAATTATATTTGTCTTTATTCTTATTTTTCATCATTGATTGCCCATTCATGAATTGTAATCTGCAAAATAAAGGTAGTGACATTTAATTTGCATTCGACTCTATTTCATTTGCCTTCTGTGTCGGAAAAGGCTGTGAATCTTTTCTTTGTGTTGCCCACATAGAAAATCCGATTTTCCATAGATACTACGGCGTCAGTCTGTAAAGTTCCACTGGGCTGCCCACCTGACTTTGGCGATCTTGGGCAGGTAGGATATCTACAGGACGCACATGGTGCCCTTAGGTGGCAGGATGTTGTTTCACCAGGGGGCTCCCTCAGGACACTCAACGAGACCGTGGAGCCTGTTTATTTCCCCACATGTCTGCTCATATTTCCCTAATCATCTTTAGGAGACGAAGTGAGCCCAGCCAAGCCAATAAATCATATCTCAGAGAGTCCTTATAATGGCAGGGAATCGCTTTCTCTCTGTGGGCACACCAGCACAGAACCACTGCCACCCAGGAGGTCTGCTTGTGTTTCATGTGACTTTATTATATTTATTGACTTAGAATCTGACCAGTTTATGCTTTCCAGATGTAACTTGATCTCTTCCTATAGCTTTCACATTAAGTTAAACTTTATAAAAGATTTTTATGGGAGGGAGTCTTAATCAAACTTTTTAATTTCTTCCATACCAGCTGCTCTAGGACAGACCAGGTCCAGCTCCAACGAGCTTCTTCTACCAGAATCCTCAGCCCGCAGGCAACTCACTGCCATGCCTACAGTATCCATCTTTTCCTCTTTGTAAGGGACGGTATTTAGTGTCTGCTCCTACTTTCATTTAAAGGAGACTTTTAAGGAACAAATTCTCTGATGAAGGTGTTAAAATTTGTGTAAGTCAGCTCCATGCTTGTCCATGTTTAAGTTCATGGTATTGGTCATGGTAGCCAATAGTATCGACCACTTACCGTACCTGAGGCAGACTCTTCATAAGCATCATTTAATTTAGCCTTCACTGAAATAGTGGTTATTACTTAATCTCCACTTTGTAGACAAAGAAGCTGAGGCTTGGATGGGATAGTTAAGCTAATTACTGAAGGCCGCAGTCACTGGATGGCAGCGACAGAGTTCTCTCCCAGGACTGTCTCTCTCCAGAGCTCCTGTGCTTCCCTGGTTCACATAAAAAACCTTACAACTGTATCAGATACAGGACTCATTAAAAATAACAAACGCAAAGGAAGCCGCTTCCTGGAGACCTGCAATCAGATAGATGTCTTCCAGGTATCTTCGGAATTGGGTGACTATAGGAAACTTAACATAGTCCATCCCAAACCCACTCATCTCCTTGAAAATGAGCAGCAGGCCCCAGGCTCTTAAAAGCCCTTCCTCCTGGGACAAAAGGCTGTAGAATTGTCTACAAGCAAGCAGTTAGTGTGTGCCTCGTCAGAGGTGGGTACTTGGCCTTTGCAAGACAAACACCCTATTGGAATCATTCTTTGGAAAACAATTTCTTCATATGACATCATGGCATAAACAACAACATAGAGGTCGGGTGTGCCCGGCCAGTGCATTCCTCCTTGTGAGTTCCCATGCATGACAGCTTTTTTTCTGGTTTGTTTCATCTTGGCTGTAAGAAGTATTTGCGGGGAGGAGAATGAGGTGTGAGGGAGATCTGGGTGCTGAGCAGAAAGAGCTGATTACTGCGGAGATAGGGCAAGGCTGTTTCTGTTCCTCAGCTGGCCCAGGAGGTGAAAGCTGATCTTTGAGAAGCTGCAGAGACTGATAAGGGCCTGGAATGCCTCATGGC
>NW_011888852.1:2708820-2711096 GCF_000151845.1 Pteropus vampyrus | reverse complement strand
CTGCAATCAGATAGATGTCTTCCAGGTATCTTCGGAATTGGGTGACTATAGGAAACTTAACATAGTCCATCCCAAACCCACTCATCTCCTTGAAAATGAGCAGCAGGCCCCAGGCTCTTAAAAGCCCTTCCTCCTGGGACAAAAGGCTGTAGAATTGTCTACAAGCAAGCAGTTAGTGTGTGCCTCGTCAGAGGTGGGTACTTGGCCGTTGCAAGACAAACACCCTATTGGAATCATTCTTTGGAAAACAATTTCTTCATATGACATCATGGCATAAACAACAACATAGAGGTCGGGTGTGCCCGGCCAGTGCATTCCTCCTTGTGAGTTCCCATGCATGACAGCTTTTTTTCTGGTTTGTTTCATCTTGGCTGTAAGAAGTATTTGCGGGGAGGAGAATGAGGTGTGAGGGAGATCTGGGTGCTGAGCAGAAAGAGCTGATTACTGCGGAGATAGGGCAAGGCTGTTTCTGTTCCTCAGCTGGCCCAGGAGGTGAAAGCTGATCTTTGAGAAGCTGCAGAGACTGATAAGGGCCTGGAATGCCTCATGGCACATGTGACGCCGCCTTAGGCCCAGGTGACGCAGCATAGCACACAGTCCAGGAGAAGAACAATCTTTCTGTTTCTGCGTGGGATGCAATGACTGTAGCCACCAGGCTCTGGAAGGTCTTCAAAAGTTGGGGTGCTGGCGATCCCCATAGAAAGTCGCTTTTATAGAACACAGCAGCAGCGGTAGAGAAGGGATGACCACCTCACAAGATCTTTGGATCGCAACTAAAATGATGAGGCCAGAAAGTAAGACAGCGAGTGTGTTTGGGAATTCCCAAAGACAACTGAGCACATGCGGGACAGGAACCGATGTGACGTCATGTGGGTGGGGACTTTGAGCTGACTGAATTTTCATACTGTTGTTGCGGAGACCATAATTTGGCCAGCAAACTAGAGTAGCACGTGGTCATTCAAGTTTATGCATCTTCACAGCCATTATAAATACCCTACAGGTAGAACTGCAAACTGATAACCTCTTCTCAGATGGGTATTGATCAACTCTGTGATCCAATGGCGCATGTCTCACCGGATCCCTCTGTTCCTTGAAGCCCCAGGTTCTGTTTGATCCTTTCATCTACTGTTGGTTCTGTAACCCACAAACACCTTTTCTCCTCCTCCACATGCCCAGGTTATATGAAATTTATATGTTCCATTAAAAAAAAAGAGGTAAACTTTATCATTTCATCCTTCTTACATATGGTTTACACTACAAGTGTCCATGGAAAATAAAGTTCTGATTCTAGGTAGCAGTCAGCTTTATAATTGCCATCTAAGGTGACAGTTTCTCTAGAACAGCACCTTAAAACAGAAGTGGGCAACATTTGTTTATTAACTTGGTTTGCATGTACTCTAGGTAAATTTGATAGGAAAGAAGTTTAAATTAAACAAGAACAACAAGGAATATTTCCCCACCTACCTTAGTCACAGAAATTTTGATTATAGAAATGGTTTATCAGCAAATGCAGTTTGGTTATCATTTCTTTTTCTGTCTTGAAATCTGGTTCGCATAAACCATGAAGGTTTCTGATTGATTTTGTAACGATTGGATTATTTTAAACAAAAAGGAAAACAGCCACAGAATAATTGAATCAGTCTTATTATAAAGACACAGCTCCAGGCCAAAGCCTGAGGCATTTCTTTCATTCTAAATTCTTGTTCTAGAAAGATTCCAGGGCTTTTCCAGGCATTATTTCAGATTTTTTTCCCCCTGTTTCCAAATTCATTGTATATTCAAGATAGTCTTCTTTATCTTTATAGTTTACATTCTGAGGATTCATGCTTCAGCAACATACTACCTTTAGAAAAAATCAGAATGGACTAAGCTTCACTATCTCTCTTTTACAAAGATTCCTTTAAACTTCGACACTGTCATTCAGTACAATCAAGTGGTAAATCTGACCTCTTCTGTGATGTGTTCAGGCTACTAACGGGAACACTTTGGACTGACGTGGTTAAAAAAAGATCTCCAACCCTAATCTCTTTAATTTTACTTCCCTCTGTTTTCAATGATGTATGAAATTTCTCTTAGTATATTACAAATTCGCTTCTAAATTTTTCTTCCCTTGTCAAAACTTTCCCTTGAAGAAAGTTCCCTGACTTCACTCTGCTGGGGCCACATCATGACGTGCAGCTTCATTGAACAAAAACCTGAAAAACATGTGTCTGACATCTGTCTTAGAAACCCACAGCATCCAGCTTTAAACCACTCTCTGACAGAGGCAGGACAGA
>NW_011888852.1:2701568-2708770 GCF_000151845.1 Pteropus vampyrus | reverse complement strand
AAATTCATTGTATATTCAAGATAGTCTTCTTTATCTTTATAGTTTACATTCTGAGGATTCATGCTTCAGCAACATACTACCTTTAGAAAAAATCAGAATGGACTAAGCTTCACTATCTCTCTTTTACAAAGATTCCTTTAAACTTCGACACTGTCATTCAGTACAATCAAGTGGTAAATCTGACCTCTTCTGTGATGTGTTCAGGCTACTAACGGGAACACTTTGGACTGACGTGGTTAAAAAAAGATCTCCAACCCTAATCTCTTTAATTTTACTTCCCTCTGTTTTCAATGATGTATGAAATTTCTCTTAGTATATTACAAATTCGCTTCTAAATTTTTCTTCCCTTGTCAAAACTTTCCCTTGAAGAAAGTTCCCTGACTTCACTCTGCTGGGGCCACATCATGACGTGCAGCTTCATTGAACAAAAACCTGAAAAACATGTGTCTGACATCTGTCTTAGAAACCCACAGCATCCAGCTTTAAACCACTCTCTGACAGAGGCAGGACAGAGATAGAGCACGTTTTCTGTCACACTAATCTTAAATAGTGTGGCTTTGTTAGAAAAAAAAAAAAAACATACCTCTAAAAATCTCTTCAAATTATGTCGTAACTGTTAAGTTAGCTATAACTTTCTAATTGCATTTTGAAGAATAGTTCCATCAAAACACACTTTAGAAGGATAATCCTTTACTTATAATTGCATTTTATGAGATTCGGGTCATTTTTCAAGATAGACAGAACAAATTTAATTCTTTTTTCCTTTTGACTTTTTATTAATGAAATATTAATTAAGAGGCATTTTTGAAATTTGAAAAAGAGGATGACAGAATGCTTAATAGAACTAAGAAAGACAATTCTTCTGCTTCCACCTAGGTTTTCCATATTTTATTTTTCTAAATCATTCACATGGAGTTCATATGTGGAAAATTCCAAAAGTACTTCTTACTTCCTCTTTTACGAAAAGAGAAAATAATCTCACTTTTGTGAGTCTTGATCTTACTTTTGGAGAGAGGGCCATAACCAGAACTATAGAATGTCTTTTGAAACCCAAAGCACAGATCCTAATGCCAAATCGAAAATTACAGGGACCAACTTCCAAATACAGTAACCATTTTCTCACTGGTACTGAATACACAGTATGCTACTATTTTTCCACTTATTATGATGATTTTTTTTTCATCTTAGAGATAAAGATTCTGTGTTATGGCTGTCAGAGCAGACAGATAATAGGACTCTATCAACAGGACTGGGAACATCGTTTGGCCAATATTCCAGGCTATTGGTCCAAATTCTGTCTGAGACACTTGAACAGCTACAGATTTTGCATAACAGGATTTGAAGTCTCGACTTCAAATCTAGCAGCAATCAGATCTCAGGCCTGGGCAGACACTCCATAAGAATGCGTTAAACATGGTGCTTCAATATAGACTAAAATCATGCACAGAGAAAATAGATGTTTAAGAATTTAGAGATTCTAAGAATATTGTGGTTCAAAAAGGGAGTCCTTGTTTTTGGATCCTATATAGCATACACGGGGATAACTTGTTACTTTGATATCGTACAGAGTGTGGTGGGAGAAATGAGGTAATTCTCTGAATAATTCACAAATAAACAAAACTATTTATAATTCACTCTGTGAATTGTTTCTAGGAGCAAGGTTGTTTCTAGAACATATAGGTAGAATTATTCAGCATGGTGGCTCCAATTCCTTACTTGGTGTCTTTAAAGAAAATTTATTCATATAACATAAATACTTGCATAAAATACATATAAAAAAGCACTCAACGCCTGTGTGTATGTATGCCTAGGTTAATTGTCACAAAGCACACACACTTTTGTGACCATCCTCCAGGTCAGAATACAGACTATTCTAAGCACTCATATGTCCTATTTATTCAGATCCCCGTTAAGAGCACCTGTTACAAGGAGAGGAGTTATCCGTCTCCAGCTGCCATATTTTCAGGATCCACAGTAGCATTCACACCATGGCAACCCGGTCCATTTCTGTCCAATGGAGTGCTCCTCTAATGGCCAGTCTCTGCTCTGGGGTCCCCTACAGGTTTGGCCAGGATCTTTTCAGAGATGCACTGCAGTCTGAGGCTCTGCCCAGCAAATTCTCATTCTGTGCTCTCTCTTCTTGTGAGAGTCAAAACGGTATTGTGGTTTGAGCCTCTCCCACCTACTCTTGCTCCCTCTCTCCTTTACGTTCAGACATTTCTCTTGCAAATTTCTTACCCTTCTAACTCTGTCATGGTGTCTCCTTCCCAGAGGACCCTAACTGACACAGTTGGTACCAAGAAAGAAAGTGGTAACATGGAATTTGGATTACTCACCATCTGGTTTGCAAGAAAGAAGTTCAGTGCAGGCGACATTGTACGTGGTACCTGTGGCACAGATCCTTCCTGGCGCACTAGTTGACCAACTGCTAACACTTTCACGGGTGGAAACCTGGGAAAGCATCCAGGTGGAGGGGAACATCCTAACTGCTGCAATGATCCTGGCATTTCAAAGACAATGGGGTAACAATGCAATAAGGACAGTGGCGTTTGCTGATTATTACTAAGTTGTATTGATGGCCTGCAGGGGGAAAATGAGCTAAAGGTAATTTATGAAAAGTTAAAGGATATGTGAGAATCTGAGGGCCCTTTTGGTAGCTTACAAAGAGATCCCCTTGGCTTGTAGTAGAGCAGACATAGCTGAGCAACAAGCATAGCATTTAAACAGAGTTGTGTTACATGATACCCATGAAAACCGTGACTTAGCAGGCTCACCTGGACTCACAGCACTTACAGAAATGGCCCTGATCCCTACTAAGAGCTGGCGCTTTTCCAGTGTGGGAAGACACTGCAGAGACTTCTCAACAAGGCAATGGACATCCTCCTCAGGAATCTTCCCACTGCCTTTCCTGGATGCCAGGCTGATAAGCAGTGTAACCTGCTGGGATGTGCTGGGCATGGAAAGGGAAGAAGAATATTATACTCCAACTGAACTGCAAGAATGAGCTAGCGAGTACTGGCAGGAGCCAGGGGAGTACCCTTGAGCCTGGACTTTGAGGGTGCTTGACCGAGAAGGCTGAAGACACGATAAGTGAGAATTCATTATTTGGGGCACTCTTTTGAGACACAGGGTTTAACACTTTAGCAAAGACTCCAGGCGACAGGAAATACTCAATGCTAGTGTCAGCCTAAGAAGTCTAGAGAGAGTGGTGGCTTTGCTGCTGCTGCTGAAATGTCTGAGTGCCATGGCAGGTGACAGAGAAAGGGATAAAAAGCTCAGGAATCTTGGCATGCTAGAACGTATACTGAGGGGGTAAGCGAGGCTGAAAGACTCCCCAGAGGATCGTTTCTATGAAAAGACCCAGAGGACACACCTTACCCCACAGCCACTGGAAATTCATGGAGGGGGCACCAGCATCACTGAGAAGCCCAGGAGAAGCTCCCTCCTCTGCAGGCAGGAGGAGAAGAAGTCACGGAGCCACGCCTGTTACCATTCATAGATCTGATTGGACCCTAAGGCAGTAGAGAAGTCAGAAGCGGAGAGCCACAGTGATTGTGATGACTGACGAGACCGGAGGGGCTGCCTAGGAAGCGGTACCTGCAGGGAGTAATTCGAAGAATATGGTATTTCTAGAGGCAAAACAAATGGGCAGCCACCAAGAAATTTGCTTCATATCTGCAATAATAAGAGGAAACAACGAAGAAGTAAAAGACTGAGGGGTACCATCCCAATAAAAAAATCATGATCCCTTACTTGGTATTTGGACTCAAACTAATTTTTGGGTCGGTGACCATTGACTATGGGGATGGCCAGGTCCCCAGGAAGGACACTGAAATACTGCAGCACGTACGTACTGTGATGATTCCTGCAATTCTCTCCCAAAGGTACTCATGGCCATTCACTTTTGTGATTGTATGCTGAAAAAAGGGGGGAATACCCAGACTTTTCAAGGAGTACTGAACAACGGGTATAAACTGACATCAATATCCAGAGACGTGAAGTATCACCGTGGCCTCTTGTTAGAGTGAAGGCATACAGTGCCCTGGTACAAAGCGGAATCTTAGCTGATGTCTGACTTACAATGGGATTGTTGGGTCCACAGATCCACTGACAGCAACTTCCCAGACCCTAAGTAATAATTGGAGAGATATACGTGGAAGCTGGAGTAACACGTTGCTGGGGGGCTCTTTGTCTGGTGGGGTACGCGCTGTCATATTGGCGAAAGTGGAATGGGAGCTTCTGAAATTGTCCTCAGCCCCAGTCAAGATAACAATAAAAATCAATATTGCATCCCGGGGTGAATAGTGATTATTATCCCAATTAAAATCTAAAGGACAAAGGGTTGTGGTTCCTATCATCTCCATTTAATTCACCCTGGGTGCCCCCCGCAGAACAAGATGGATTTTGGAGAACTGCAAGTTCAACTCACTAGTAATGCTGATCATGGCTGCCATGCTAGATGGTCTTGTTGTTAGACCAGATGAATAACAATAACATGACAAGGGGCAATTTATTTGGTAAATGTGTTCTTCAGCGAATGTATTCATTAGTGAATGTGCACAGATTGAAGTTCCTTCTCTTCCAGAAACAGTCTTATTCTCTTGGAATAGACATTAATTTAAAGTTTAGCTATAGGGCTATTTTAATCACCCACCCTATATCATATGCAGTCTGAAGAGATCTAGACTGTATGGGCATCATGGATATCATCATGCTGATCCATTAGATTGATGGCATCATGTTGATCAGGCAGAGCAAGCAAGAGAGCATGAAACTACATATGAGCCTCAGAAAGTGAAAAATAAATCCTAAAAAGATTCAGGGATATATCATTTTAGTAAAGTTTGCGGGGGTCCAAAGTGAAAGATGGATTGCTGCATTTTGACTCTTCCACGACAAAGAAAGGGTGTCTGATAGGATCGTTCAGGTTCTGAAGGAACACATTCCACACCAAGAGATGCTGATCAGGTGATGCCTTAGGCTGTCGGATTGTACTGGGGCTCAGAGCAGGAAAAAAAACCATATAGCGGTCCAGACTCTGGTGCCACTTATGTTATATGATCTAACAGACCCTATGGTATTGTAGAAGTCAGTGGTGGGAAAAAAATGAATATGGAGTTTATGGCACAGCTCAGTGGAAAAGCAGCAAGGCCATGCCGTCTGCAGTCCTCTGCAGACATCTAGAAATAGCTCCTGGTGTGTCACTGGCCCCTGATAAAGATGCTATGCTTGACTATAGGATACTGAGTCACATACTGACTCATTTTCAATGTCAAAATTGACATTGGGTCAAAAAATGAATCAGAAATACCCATTCTGAGCTGGGGTACAGTTTACCAAATCATACAGATCTACCAAGTCCTAAAGTCATGTGGGCTGAGCAGTAGCCCACCATACTATGGAAAAGATACATTTAGGTGAGCCTGAGATGAACCAGGAGGCATGAGTAAGCTGCACGAGCTGGTAAACCAGACATCCACATTAGTTACTCACCACGGTTGCACAAATGTATCTCCATCAGCCTTGCACCTCTGGTGCAGTAGGCTATACAATCAATAAAAGAGGAGGAAAAACCTCAAACGTGGCTTATGGATGGATGCAAACCCAAAATTAGATAGTGGCTGCATAACAGTCACTCTCTGGAGTGGCTCTGAAGGGCAGAGAACGGGGAGAGTCTCCTCAAAGGACAGAACAGTGGGCAGTGCATCTGGTCATACACTTCATGTGAAAGGAAAAGTGGCCCGACATGAGAATATTTCCACTGCTATAAACATTATTATATATGACACTGTTTATAGCCATAAACTCTTCATTTTCTTGGGCAAATACCAAAGAGTGGAATTGCTGGATCATAAGAGAGATTAATGTCTGACTTTTGTAAATACTACCAACATGCCTTCCAAAGAACTTATGTATGTTCCCAAAAGCAATGTACAGAAGTGCCTGGTGCTCCACATCCTCCTCTGAATATGTTACAGTCTTTTCACTGTTAGCCATTCTGCTGATTTATACTGGTAACTCATAATTTTGATTTGCATTTCTCTGATAACTAATGATATCGAACATCTTTTTGTATGTTTGCTGACCATTTGGATATCCTTTTTTATGAAATGATTGATAACTCTTGCCCATTTAAACAAAGTTGGTTCATCTTTTTTTCTTTTGAAGATCTTTATATATTCTAGATATGAGCCCTTTTTTGGATATATGTATTATAAAGATCTTTTCTCATTCTGCCTTTCTACTATTTTAGTGTTTTCTCTTGATGTATAAAAGTTCTTAATTTTAATGAAGTCTATCTTATAAATATTTTCTTTAGTGTTAGTGTGTTTTATTTTGTATCTCATGTCAGAAAATTTTTCCTACCACAGAGTCTTGAATATGCGCTCTCATTTTCTTCTAGAAGTTTTGCTATTTTACTTTACTTAGGTCTCTAATTCATCTCAACTTAATTTTGATTTATAGTGTGAGTTAGAAGATAAGGTTCATTTTTTTTCCATGTAGATGTTTGATTGACCCAGAACGTTTTATGAAAAAGGTCATTCTTTTTCACTGAATTGCAGTGAAACATCTGTTATATATCGATATGTAATTTTCTATTCACTTGGTCTATACAGTTGATATTGCATTCTAAGACTTTGTTAATTTGCTTTTTATTTCTTATAGTTCATTTGAAGTCTTTTGGATTTTTTTTTTATATACACAATCATATTATCAGGCAATAATGATTTTCCCCCTTCCTTTCCAGGTTTTTTATAATGTTGATTTTTTTTCTTTACTGTATTGGCTAGATACTCAAGTACAGTGTTGACATAATTAGTTTGCTGCCATCTTCAGGGAGGAAGAAGTCAATATTTCACCTTTATACTGAAGCTAGATGTTGGGTTTTTAAAGATATTATTGATAAGATTAAGAAATCTCCCTTCTGTTCTTAATTGTGGCAAAAAATTTTATGTTTAAGTGACTGAATTTTATCAAATGATGTATCACTGTATGTTAAGATGCTTATGTTTAGTAATGTCAGTCTAATAACATGATGAATTATATTGATTGATATTCTAACTTTAAACCAACCTTGCATTCCTGGAATAAATTTTACTTGATTATGATGTAGTATCTTTTTTTATATATCATTGGATTTGATTTGCTATTATCTCAGTCAGGATTTGCAATTTTGTTCATAAATGTTAGTCTGAATTTCT
>NW_011888852.1:2698609-2700303 GCF_000151845.1 Pteropus vampyrus | reverse complement strand
TGGAATAAATTTTACTTGATTAGGATGTAGTATCTTTTTTTATATATCATTGGATTTGATTTGCTATTATCTCAGTCAGGATTTGCAATTTTGTTTATAAATGTTAGTCTGAATTTCTTTTTTCTTTTGCCAGGCTTAGTATCAAGGTTATGCTGCCCTTTAAAACTGGGTTGGAAAATATTCTTTTTTTTCCTATTCTTTAGAGGAATTTATATTATTTCATATTATTTTTTCCCCTTAAATGTCTGGCAAAATCATTACTGAAGCTACCTAAGCCTAGAGCTTAATTTTTTTTTTTTTTTTAGTCAGAGAAGGTGAAGGGTTTAAATTATGAATTCAATTCATTTGGTAAATAGGGTATATTCAAATTTTCCATATTTTCCTTGATTCAGTTTTTAATTTTATTTTTAATTAATTCACCTATTTTATCTAAATTTTTAAATTTATTGACACTAAGTTTTATATAATATCCTTTTATTATATTTTCAATGAATATGGGATCTCTAGTGATATTCCTTTTTTCATTCATATTATTGATAAATTATGCCACTTTTTTTATTTTTCTGTTCAGTCTTCTTAAATGTTTACCTATTTTATTATTCTTTTCAAAGAACTGACTTTTATATTTATTGATTTTTTAAATTAAATTTCCCTTCAATTCATTAATGCCTGTATTTTTCCTTATTTCATTTCTTTAACTTTTTTTTTGCATTAATTTGCCATCCTTTTTCTCATTTCTAGATATGTAGGTCATAAATTTTCAACTCACCTTCTTTTCTAATAGATACATTTAAGGCTGTAAAATTTTCTAAGTATGACTTTAAAAGATTCCCACAAACTTTGATACACTGCATTTTCAGTATTATTTAGACTAAAATATTCTCTTCTTTAATTCTAAATAGGTCATTTAGGAATGAATTAATTAATTTTCAAACATTTGCTAATTTTCCAATTATCTTTTTTTAACTTGACTTGTAACTGAATTTCAGTAAGTTCAGACAACATTCTCTGTATTTCAATCTTTGAAATTTGGTGAGACTTGCCTTTTGGCCCAAACTATAGTTTATTTTTGTATGTGAGGAGTATAAAATAATGAGTTTAGATTTAATTATTATGGTCCAAAACTTCTCTATACTTAGTAATACTTTTTTGTTCTTTTAAAGACATATGTCAAAATTGCCCACTGTAATTTTGGATTTTTTTTCTTCTATATTCTACCAGTAGTTTAAAAATGTATTTCAGAATTATGTTATTAGTGGTTATAAATTTTAAATTATTACTATTTTCTCTTTAGATTAAATTTTTTATATTAGTATAACTATTAACAGCATTCTTTTGACTCATTTTGCATGATATATTTTTGCCTATTTTTTTTACTTTTATTCTTTGTTTTCTTATATTTAAGAAGTGTCTCTAGTAAGCAATGAACCCTTTTTTATTAAAAAATCCCATTTGAACATTTTTGTCTTTTAATTGGAAAATTTAGTTTATATTTAATATAATTATTGCTATATCTGGATTTAAATTTACCATTTATTATTTGTTTATTTTTGTTCCATGTGCTTTTTTCCCTCACTACTCTAATAACTTTTTCGTTATACAATTTATTTTTACTCTTTTTAAAAATCGAAATTAGGGGAGACCAGGCAAAATGGCATAGATGATAGCGGCTTTGTTTATCAACTCTTACGACC
>NW_011888852.1:2696897-2698559 GCF_000151845.1 Pteropus vampyrus | reverse complement strand
TAACTTTTTCGTTATACAATTTATTTTTACTCTTTTTAAAAATCGAAATTAGGGGAGACCAGGCAAAATGGCATAGATGATAGCGGCTTTGTTTATCAACTCTTACGACCACACCAAAGTTGTGACAGAAATACGGAGCAAGCCGTGAGCAGAGTCGCCTGGGGGTCGAAATGAGCAGAAGCCCTACACCTAGGGAGAGAAATAAATCACCCTACAATGGTAGGAGGGAGCAAAGACACGAGGCTGCTGGGTCTCAAGAGGCTGAATGGGACAGAGGCTGCAGCAGCTGCAGCCAGCAGGTGCAGACGTTCCTCTTAAAGGGGCTGTGTCTACAACCAGACTTTCAGGGTGACGGACTCACTGGCTCTGAGTACCAACACCAGATCAGCTGCTGGGGGCCACCAGGGACCTACAGGGGTAGACTGAGTTGTTGCATTGAGGGCTGAGGCGAGGCTTTCTCCCAGACAGAAGTGCTGGCAGTATCCATTATTCCTCTTTTGAGCTCTCCCCTCTCCCAGAGTGCCAACACAGAGCAGCCATAGCTGAGTCGTCATCAAATCTGGATATCACCTCTGGATAACAGAGGTTGCATTGCCTAGAGAATTCCCTGAGCTCCACCTCCTCTAACTCACAGCCCTACCCGAGCCACATCCAGGTGTGTCCTTAGAGTGTCCTGTGCCCCACGCTCCAAGACCCACACTGGTGGCAGCTGGCCTCGAGTTCTAGCATGGCCTCTTGAGTGAACGATAAACACAGCATCTGTGGATTGCTTGCTGAATCTTACTAGGGGTCCCAGAGGGGCACAGGCTGGGGTTAAACTTGGCCTGCAGCTGAACCACTCAGTACTGTGCCACTGGCGAGCTACTACACAAAGCCATACTAATAAGACTGGGAGACTTAGGAGCTTTGCTTAATACATAGAAACAGACACAGAAAGGCAGCCAAAATGAGAAGACAAAGAAGCAGAAGCCATATGAAAGAACAGAACAGAGATCCAGGAATAATGGAGTCAAGCAATCTAACAGATGCAGAGTTCAAAACACTGGTTATAAGGATGCTCAATGAACTTTGAGGAAGTGTAGATGAATTCAGTGAGAACTTTAACAAGAGATAAAAAAAACACAAAAATGGAAATGGAAATTATAAGCAAGAATCAGTCAGAAATTAAGAATACATTATCTGAGATGAAGAGTACATTAGAGGGTATCAACAGAGGAGATGAAGCAGAGGATCTAATCGCTGATGTAGAGGATGGGGAAGCCGAGAACACCCAATCCGAATGGCAAGAAAAAAGAATCCAAGATTACGATAATAATTTAAGGAGCCTACGTGACAAAATGTAACAACATATGTGTCATAGGGGTACCTGAAGAAGAGAGAGAACAAGAAGTTGAAAACCCATTTAAAGAAATAATGATGGAAAACTTCCCTAACTTGTTGAAGGAAATAGACATGAAACCCCAGGAAGCTCGGAGAGTCCCAAACAAAATGAAACCAAAGAGGCTCATGCCAAGACACATCATAATTAAAATGTCAAAAGTTAAATACAAAGAGAGACTCTTAAAAGCAGCAAGAGAAAAGCAGTTAGCTAACCTACAAGGGAGCACCCATAAGACTGGCAGCTGATTTCTCAAAAGAAACTTCGCAGGACAGAAGGGCTTG
>NW_011888852.1:2691916-2696847 GCF_000151845.1 Pteropus vampyrus | reverse complement strand
GATAATAATTTAAGGAGCCTACGTGACAAAATGTAACAACATATGTGTCATAGGGGTACCTGAAGAAGAGAGAGAACAAGAAGTTGAAAACCCATTTAAAGAAATAATGATGGAAAACTTCCCTAACTTGTTGAAGGAAATAGACATGAAACCCCAGGAAGCTCGGAGAGTCCCAAACAAAATGAAACCAAAGAGGCTCATGCCAAGACACATCATAATTAAAATGTCAAAAGTTAAATACAAAGAGAGACTCTTAAAAGCAGCAAGAGAAAAGCAGTTAGCTAACCTACAAGGGAGCACCCATAAGACTGGCAGCTGATTTCTCAAAAGAAACTTCGCAGGACAGAAGGGCTTGACACAAAATATTCAAAGTGATGAAAATCCAAGATCTACACCCAAGATTAATTTATCCAGCAAAGCTATTATTTAGAGTCGAAAGATGGATAAAGAGCTTTCCCGACACACACACAAAAACTAAAGGAGTTCATCACCACCAAGGCAGTATTACAGGAATTGCTGGAGAGACTTCTTTAAGATGAAGAAAAAAACATGTATCAAAAACATGAATAAAGAATGGTAATAACTATACATCTATTAACAAATACCTCAAATGGGAAAGAATTAAGTGCTCCGACCTAAAGATAGAGTGGCCGAAAGGGTAAGAAAACATGACTCCTACATATGCTGCCTACAGGAGACTCACTTCATATTAAAAGACACACACAGACTAAAAGGAAGGAGATGGAAAAAGATATTGCCCTGATGGACCTAGAGGGTAGTGAACTGAATGAAGTAAGTCAGATAGAGAAAGACAAATATTACATGATTTCACGTACACGTGGAATCTAAAGAATGAAATAAACAACAACAAAAACAGAAACAAACTTGTAGATACAGAGAATATTTTGGAGGTTCTAGATGGGAGAGGGGCTGGGGGAACAAGGAACAAGGGGGAACAAGTGAAAAAGGGCAAAGGGATTAGGAACTGTAAATGGATAGTTACAAAATAGCCAGGAGATATAAAATGTAGCATAAGAAAAATAGTCAACAATGTTATAATAAATATGTAAGAGGGAAGAGGAGTCCTAGATCACTTTGAGTTATATAGATCTCTAATCATTATGCTATACAAGTGAAACTAGTATATTATTGTATGCCAACTATAATTGAAAATAACTCATTGAATTGTACAATGTAAATATGGTTTTCTATTACATTTCAAAATAAGTAATATAGATGTTAGGTAATTTAACAGAATTTTCAATTAAAATCACATAGTTTTTTAAAAAACTGAAATAAGATTCAAACACTCATGTTTGGTATTTAATACCTCAAGTATATTTGTACTTCTACATTTTTGTGGACAATATAAGACTCTTGAGACACCTTAAGTTCACTTATCACCTTTCCACAGTTAGCGTTATTGTTGTAGTGCATTTTAATCTTATGTATATTAAACTTCACTATATGCTATTTTTTATATAGTCAACATGCACTTAAATTTACCTACATAATTAACACTTTCAATGTTTTTCATCCCTTCCTGTAGACCTCTGCTTCTATTTAGATTATTCTACATATAAATTTTATTTAATATTTCTGATTACATCATCTAGAGGTTGAATGACCTTGGATGGACTAATTAAGTTCTTATGAGTCTGCCTAATGGGGATAACTGGTACCTAATTTATATAGTTGAGTGGTCAGAATGAAGTAATGCCCATATGGTTTTTAGACCATTACTTGACATAGTAACCATTCGATAAATAGTAACTGAAATTGTAATTGATTTCACTTTTACTGTTGTTATTATTTTAGAATAATATATGCTTTTTGCTTATATATCACATATTACCCAAGCTAAAAAATGTAGAGATAACATTCCCATTTAAAATTGTGTTGCTTGCTTTTTCATTCAATTTCACATCCCAATCACTACATCAATTTAATACATATTTTGAGACCATTTAATGCTGCAACAGACTGGTTTATGTCAAATTACTCCTTCAAAAATGATCCTAGAGGCTATAGATACTTGGAAAAACTGAATGGCTTAGTTGAAACATGAGCATTCCTTTGCATGGTGAAGAAGGTAGTTTCAAATTTGTTGTAAAATATTTAAACTGTGTGGTCAATAGTTTCACATATCAAAAGCAAGACAATATTATGTAATGAATAAATCTAAGGTAGAGATTAAGCATTTTGCTATTTCAGGTCACTAGTGGTAGCTTGGGTTATTGAATGGTTGATTTAAAAATGTGATGATTATTAAAGATGCCAAAACACCTGTTAATTTTATGTCAAATGTAGATGTAATAATAATAATTATTTTTATTTGAAATCTAAAGTGCAACACTTAGTTATTTCTATTTAATTCAATTAACCTTTGAAGAGCTATAAGTGCTGTATATGTGAGGTCCAATTATTTTGTTTTAGCAGTTTGAATCTGGCTATATATTTGGGTACCAAAGCAAAGTAATTTTTTATATTGAGTTTCTAAATAAATAGACTGATTTACATTTTCAGAAAATACAGCAATTATTCATTAAATATGTGCCAGATACTATACCAGATTGGAGATAGGATAAGATATACTTTACCCTGAAAAGATCTCACTGTCTCATGGGTATGTTGAACATTTAGTTTCAGATGTGTAAGTGTACATCTTAATGATTAGTTATTAACCTCCCCCCCTAAAAAAAGATTGATATTCTAACAATGAAAAATAATCTTTGATTCTTGTGATATTTTATGTGCAACTTGACTGGGTTTCTGGATATGTCTGTGTCTGGAAGAGATTAACATTAGAATGGGTAGACTGGGCCTCCCCAACATGGACGCTCATGGTCCAATTGGCATAGGGCGTAGCTGGAAGAAAAACGTAGAGGAAGAGAGGTTTCACTCTCACTCTGCCTGACTGTTTGAGCCAGACGTCAATCTTCTCCTGTGCTTAGTGCCCTGGTTTTCAGGCTTTCAGATTTGGACAGGAATTTATATTATTTACCTTCTGGCTCTGAGGCCTTTGAATTACACCATTGGCTTTCTTGGGTCTCCAGCTTATAGAGGGCAGATCATGGAAGTTCTCAGTCTCTGTAATCATGTGAGCAAATATCTTATAATAATTACTCTCTCTCTCTTATCTGTATCTATAGCATTGAAATTTATATCTACTATATGTATATCTATCTCTATCTATATATCTCCTATTGGTTCTGTTTCTCTGGAGAAGCCTGACTACTATAATTCTTAAGCCCAGTCTGGAAAAAACCAACATTTCAACAGAGGACGGGCCTGATACTGCTTAGGCATAGAAGTTTAAATAGTAAAACCTTAAAACTTAAACAAGTGCATTAAACTACAAATTTTCCTTTTGAGTATTTATGGACACAAGCATGGCAATGAGATGAAGCAGGATTTGCCCATATACAGTGGATATATCTACCATTTCTAAGCCCAAGAGGACACATACAGATAGAGGCACATTGATATTTTTAATATTTTCATACTTCAAGGTGCATAGGTAAAACATAATTACCAATTAATATCAAAGTATAATATTAAAATATAAAATATAGTATGTCTGCATTCATTCTCTGTTCCTGGTCCTGGCACAGAGTTTCAAAAAGCCCTCGGAATTTCCTGAGTGATAAGAATGTCTTTTGTTATTCGTAAGGAAAGGACTCCTTTTCAATCATACCTGAGTTGAGGGTTCTAGATAGCTTGCTCAGGTTACCAGAAAAAACAACCACGTGATTAGAGGATTGGCATTTTCAGCACCTCCCCCACTCCGCCCCGCCTCTGGGGAAGGAGAGAGGGGCTAAAGACTCAGTTCATCACCTATCAAACGATTTAATCAATCACGCCTAGGTAATGACATCTTAACCAAAACTCGAAATGAGGTTTGCGAGTCTCCTGGTCAGTTAGGACAGCACATCGATGTGGATAAGACTTATCTTAAGGAAGTTTTTACAAATGCAGATTGTTGGACGCCATCCTAGAAATTCTTATTAATAGGTATGGCAGTCGGTCCCAAGAATCTACATTTTATCTAGTACCCAAGGTATGCTTAACATAAATAAGCTTTGGACTTGATTTTGTGCAAAACACTCCTAAGTGTTGGTCTCAGAGAAGTGCATGACCTAAGTCAAGCAGTTGACGTCCCCAGTCCTCCCTTTCTCATCATAAAATGAGAGGGTCCATAGGTGTACTAGACCATTTTTTCCAGTTCCACAAAGTTCTAGCATTCCTTATCTGTCATACTTGATAGTAAATAAACTATGAGAAAAGTTATAAGATAAAAAAAAATCTAGTCCATCCTGAACATGGTTTGCAGTCATTGAAAGATAACCTTGCTTTATTCATAAACAATGCTCAACTACCTTAATAAAGTCCTTTTCACTTAAAAAAAAACTATACTTTATCATATCACACAGATGAGTTATTTTTCTTCTGCTTTTGTGGCTAGGAGTCATTTAAATTAAATCTGAGATACTGCAAGAGTGTCACCGTATAATTGGTCTCATGTATTGCATTATTGTGATTGTCAGGACTGCATCCTGAATTTTTTATCAGCATACTAATAAATGCCTTAAGGAAATATAATTTATTTATTCGTTGGGAGAGAAAACTGTGAAACTTTATAATAATAATTATGTTTTAAAAATTCTCTCTACAGATTCTTATATTATTCCCAAGGAATTATTTTATTCTTACCCTCCCCCCAAACGCCCTATATACTGCTAGATCTAGGATAATCATAAAGACACAGATTTTGAAATTAAGGTCGAAAACTTTGACTGAGGAAGGGGAGCATAGGAGGAACAGGGAGGGACTAGTACGTGTTAGCCAGAGGAGGAGGCATTGAAGTTCCAGAATGTACTTGTTATTTTTTTCCTGTTAAATGCAGGCATTACCAATAATATCCAAAGCAT
>NW_011888852.1:2679644-2690611 GCF_000151845.1 Pteropus vampyrus | reverse complement strand
GAGAGGTGTAATTAGTTCTAGCTGGGGCAACATCAGCAGAAGTCTACTGTGAAGGTTCTAGAAAAGCTTTTGCTTTCCTGATAAGAGTTCCAGTGAAAATAGTGGTGTCTTTCCCTCTTATTCCTGCTTTTAACAGGTATATACTGCCCACAACTGGGATAACCATCTTGCAATGATGTGGTAATAAGGATGAAGGATGCTGGTCCTGATATAGACTGCTGTCAGGAGCATCTGAGTGGAAGATGCCATTTATGGACGCAAGAAACAGTGGAACTGGAATGGATTTGGGGGGAAAAATACTCAAGCACTTAGATTTGGATAGGTTAAATTAAGGTATCTATGAAACAGCTATAAGAAAGCATAGAATGAGAAGTTGTGTTTGTGTGTCTAAAAGAATGGCCTCGTCTAAAGATCAACTTGTTATATGATGACGATTCAAGTCTTGGGAGTGAGATGAGAGCCTCTATTTTATTTAAAGAAGAGTGTCAACGACCAGGTTCTAAGGACTCCAACATTTAGAGCTTAGATAGAAGAAGAGAAATCCCCAAAGGGGATTTAGCAAAGAATCAGACAGAAGTCAAGAGAAGAAAGAATTTTGAGGAAGAAAAAGGCAACAGATTTTGGTGCTATGGAGAAATAAATGAGATGTTGGTCTCCGAGGATATATAGAAGGAAAAACTAGTTCTTGGTGGCCGATCTTATATGTCAAGAAAATAGTATACCTGCTCTAGGGAGATGCCATATCCGGCATAACTTTACTCGGTGAGAAGAATGCCCAAATCTTACTTGTTATTGGTACAATTTAAATATTAACTAAGAATAAAGGCAAAGAATATTTCTTTCTTTTGCTCCTAGTTTCGCTTATAACTGTTGTTGTTGCTGTTGTGTTTAAGGTCTGCCGGAACATCTGTTAATGAAAAAGAGAAGGAAAGGAAAGGAAGAAAGAAAAATGAAAGAACTGAGAGACTAAAGGTCAACTTCTTATTACCAGAATGTCATAATTGGATTAAAACAATGGTCCTAAATATTGAGTTAGAAATGGAAATGTTTCATTAAAAATTAAATGCTTTCTTTATTTTTTGGTAAATACACTGAAAGTATTTGGGGAACGAAGGTTCCGAAAGATGTCATTAAGATGATTGAACCATATAGATGATTATTTGAAAGTTTATCGGCTTCTTATTAAAGGATTATGTGGGGTGAGTTACCTGATCTCGCTGAGCCTTGAAGTTCTCATTTGTAAGATTGGGACAAGAATGACCACCTCAAAGATTATTTGTGAAAACAAACTACAAAACGAGGTATTGACCTAATCCCTAGAACTTCCCAAAGTGCCTTCCTCGAGCCTGTGACCGTCAGTACAGGTTCTCCTGTCACCCAGGAAGGATTTCATGATCTGCTCCTCATGGTTCTGATTTAGCTACATTTCTTTTCATTTAAATAGCAAGTAAGACCTCGATTGCCTCAAAAGGCCTGGGTGAACTCAAATTTGGAAAAACTGAACAAAATATTTTACCTAAAGGAATACACTCCTAGCATAAAGCCATCTCACCTGTGATGTGTTAAAGGCTTCAAAGTTCAGCATCTTCTGCTGACATCAGTTCCAATATTCATTGTCAGCTGCTGCCTTTGTCAGCATCACATAAGAGTCAGCAGTGATGTTATTCTGTTGTCGATTTAGTGCTATTTCTGTGTGTGCATTGCCTAACCACACTTAGGTTTAGTTATGGTTATATTTAACCTTATTCTTCTCAGTAAACCTTTTAAGGCATGCCAAAAACAGTCCTTTATCTCAGTGAGAAAGGTTTTTATAACCGCTTGAAACTTCAAGTTTCTTTCAGGATTGAATAAGATGGCGTGTTTGATAACTCTAACCCTGGGTCAGCATTTTCAAGACGTGGCTCCCATTCCTCTCTGCCCTTTGCCTGCAGTGTCATCCTAGGCCAGTAAGTTGGAACTTTCTTATTTTCTTTAGAAGAAACATCTGAGGTGACCTATATTTTAGGGGTATTATCAAGACGCTATCTCTATAATCCAGAAGCGAGAAACACTATTCGTTTGGCACACTTAGTTTTTGACTGTCTACTATATTTATAGCACTGTGTTAAATACAATAAAGACACAGAAAATAATCAATAGATGCTGACCTTTATGTGCTTATATTATTTAGAATGAGGTAAGAACAGCAATGAACGGTAAGAACACCAACAATATAGCAAGTATTTTATGATCTGTAAGGGGAATCAGAGAAAGAAGAGATTATTCCCACTGGAAAGTTTGCAGCTTCAAGATAAAAATCTAGATTTTTTAAGAATCTAAACGACATCACAGTATTTTCTTCATCACTCCTCACCTTTTTATTTCTCTGTGCATTGATACCTAGGCATTCCCCTGATATACTCTTTATTCCCACATTACCATATGCTTTTGCATCTACGAGTCCATGCGCATACTGTTTCCTTCTCTTAAAATGCTCTTCTCCACCTGGTAAAGGCCATTTATTCTTTAAGTCTGGTTATTTTGTTGCCATCCATGTGGTGGTGTCACTAACACCTCCCTTAATCATTCTGACATATGGGTCCCCAGAGCACCTTATCAATTACTGCTACTAATATTTCATGATGAGTCATTTTTGCATGATGTATGATAGTTATCATTTTAATATGTGTATCTCTGTCCTCAAAAGTGAGAGCTTTTATAAGAAAAGGACCTTGACCTGTCTCCTCAGCAACTAGCAGCATCCCGGCAACATACTAAATGCACATAGTAAATATTTGTGGAAGAAGATAGCATTTGTGTTAGGATTGGCCAGACCAAGCAGGGTGGTTTCCAGTTGCCACACCCTCTCCTGGGAAAATGTCCATTATACCCACAACCGTCTTCTGAAGTATTTCATGCACAGTGGTCGTTCTGTCTTGGCCGTGGTTCACTGGGTCATGGATGGAGACTGAGGCCTAAGGCCTTCATTCACCAAAGCCTTGTAGGTGGTTATGTATATAGATATGTCCTTTACTGATTGGCCGAACCAATCGCCTCCTGAGGAGCTGAACCTTAAGACAAAAGACTTAAGCATGCTCTTTGGTAGATGCAGAGACAGAGTTGCTGACTCATCACGTGGTGAAGCAGAAGCGTTAGAGCCACAGATTCCTCTGCTGAGGAGGCAGTTGATTACTTCCGCTGCTGGATGTATGTGTGTCCAGAACCCCGTTCAAGGGTCCACATTCTTAACTAAACTGGTAATACTGAGTTGTCTTTTCTGTTCCATGCTACCTATGAAAATCTACCCAGGTACAGAAGAGCAAACGTGAGTAATAATAAAATTTATTTTTATTGCTGTTATAGAATGAAGGTTTTTGTCCCTCCCCTTCCCCATCTTCATATGCTGAAGCCTCTCAGTGTAGCTGTATTTGGAGACGGGGCCTCTGAGGAAGTAATTAAGGTGAAGTGAGATGACGAGGCTTCTGATAGGATTGTTGATCTTATAAGAGGAGACACTAGAGAGCTCTCTCTTGCTCTGCATGCATGCCCTGAGGACACCGAGAGAAGGAGGCCATCTGCAAGCTAGGGAGGGACCCCTCACTAGAAACTGAACCCTGCCAGACCAGATCCAGGACTTCTGGCCTCTAGAACTGTGAGAAAATAAGTTTCTGTTTTTTAAGCCACCCAGTCTATGGTATTTTGTTATGACAGCTTAAGAAAATTAATACAGATTTTTGGCACTGTGAATTGAGGTGCTATTGTAACAAATATCTAAAAATACAGACATGGCTTTGGAACTGGGTGATGGGGGTAGCAGCCAGAGAATTTTGAAATGTATGCTATAAAAACCTAGATGGATGTAAAAGGTGATTCTGTTGAGAGCTCGGAAAGAAAAGAGGAAAAATGTAGAGTAAGCCTCCATCATCATAGAGAATATATATTAGCATGAAGAGAATGGTGGTAGAAATGTGAGCATTAAAGACCATTATGGTGAGGTTTCACATGACCAAAAGAAACATGTTATTGGAAACTGAAGGAAAGGCAATCCTTGTTATAAAGTTACAGAGAACTTGGCTGAACTGTGTTCTAGTGTTTTTGTGGAAGTTGGAACTTGCAAGTGATAAAATTAGATATTTTAGCTGAAGAGCTTTCCAAGCAAACTATTAAAGGTATAGACTTGTTTCTCCTTACTGCTTATATTAAAATTCAAAAGGAAAGAGATAAACTAAAAAAAGTAATTTAAAAAAAAGAGAAGAGACAACTAGCAGAGACAACTCCAGTCTGAAATAAAATGTACAGAAGGCTGGAATATGCATTTCCTTCAAAATAGGAAGAACAGCCCCAAAGGTGACTCAGAATTAGTCAGGCCTTCCAGTCCCACCACAGGCCCAGAATGCACAGGTCCAAAAGGCAAGTCTGTCTCTACTTTGGTTTTAAAGGAGAGGCCACGGTCAAGGTTCCAACAAGCCAGGTTGCTGCCATCCATAGCCTTGGAGGTCAGACAACCCAGAACCTTGCGGGTGGAGCTGCCTACCAGTTCTTTGCAGTTAGGGTCAGCCAGCAGAGCCCTGAGGGTGGGACTCTTGCTCAGCAGAGTCACAGGGGTGGGATGCTGCCCAGGGCTGAAGGGGTGGGGTCTTCACTGGAGGAGGTCCAGAAGGAGGAGCCGCAAGCCAGAGAGGGTTATTCTCAGGCTTAAAGGCAAGGAAAGAAAAAGTAAAAATATATGAATGGGACTATATCAAACTAAAAAGCTTCTACACAGCAAAAGAAACTGTCGACAAGGTAAAGAGACAATCATCCGAATGGGAAAATATATTTGCAAGCAATGTCTCCGATAAGGGCCTAATGTCCAAAATATACAAAGAACTCATATAACTCAATAACAACAAAAAAACAAATGATCCAATCAAAAAATAGGCAGAGGACCTGAACAGACACTTCTCCCTAGAGGACATACAAATGGCCAACAAATATATGAAAAGATGCTCAACATCTCTAGCTACTAGGGAAATGCAAATAAAAACCACAATGAGATACCTTCTCACACTTGTTAGAATAGCTGTAATCAACAGGACAAGTAATAACAAATGTTGGAGAGGATGTGGAGAAAAAGGAACCCTCATCCACTGCTGGTGGGACTGCAAATTGGTACAGACACTATGGAAAACAGTATGGAGGTTCCTCCAAAAACTAAGAATTGATTTACCATATGATCCAGCAATCTTTCTACTGGGTATTTACTGCAAAGACTTGAAAATTCATATCCAAAAAGATATTTGCACACCGATGTTCATAGCAGTATCGTTCACAGTGGTCAGGACATGGAAGCAACCGAAGTATCCTACAATAGAGGATTGGCTAAAGAAGCTGTGGTACATATATACAATGGAATATCACTCAGCCATAAGAAGAGATGAAATACCGACATTTTCAACAATGTGGATGGACTGCGAGATAATCATGCTAAGTGAAATAAGCCAGACAAAAAGAGTTGAAAATCACATGATATCACTTATATGTGGGATATAAACCTAAAAGCAACAAATGAACAGGGCAAACAAACAGAGGCTCATGGACATGGACAATAGACTAGTGGTTACCAGAGGAGAGAGGGTGGGGGAAGAGGGGAGGCAGACAGGGTAAAGGGGGTAAAATATGTAGTGACAGAAAAATCTAACTATGGGAAGTGAACACATAGTGTAAATATATATATTCCTCATGGTTAAAATGTACAGGTGAAACTTATTAAATTTTGTTAACCAATGTCACCGTTAAATTAATTAATTAATTATTTTTTTAAGAAAAAGATCTAATAGAATTTGCCTTGCTTGTTTTGAACTTGCTTGGAACAGTACACCCCCTTTGCCCTTCCAATATCTCTCATTTGTAGTGGGAATGTCTCTCCTATGCCTGTTCCACCATTATATTTTGGGAGTATGTAACTCGTCTGGTTTTACAGGTTTACAGCTAGAGGAGAATTTTGCCTCAGGATGAATCATACCTTGTCTCACTTATACCTGATTTTGATGCTATTTAGATGAGACTTTGGACTTTAGACTGTAAAGTTGTTTACGGAATGAGTTAAGACTTTGGGGGCTTTGGGGATGGAATGAATATATTTTGCAAGTGAGAAGGAAATGAATTTTGAGAGATCAGAAGCAGAATGTTATAGTCTTAATATTTCTGTCCTTCCAAAATTCATATATTAAAACTTCACCTGCTATTATGGCTATCTTTGGAGATGGGACCCCTACGGAAGTAATTAAGGTTGAATAACCTGATAGAATTAGTGTCCTTAAAAGAAGAGACACACCAGAGTATTCTCTCTCTGTCTCTCTGTCTCTGTCTGTCTGTCTGTCTGTCTGTCTGTCTGTCTCTCTCCCTCTCTCTCTCTACAGGCCCTGAGGAAAGGCTATGTGAAGACAGAATGAGAAGGTAGCCATCTGAAAACCAAGAGAAGAGCTTTTACCAGGAAACGAGCCCTGCCGGACCTTGATCCGAGACTTCCAGCCCTCAGAACTTTGAAAATATATATTTCTATTATTAAGCCATCCAGACTGTGGCATTTTGTTACGGAAACCTGAACTAAGATAATGCTTACAAAATAATACATAGTAATTATAGAAAATTTAAAAAATATATAGAAACACACAAAGAAGAATAAAATTAACTATCTAAATAACCACAAGAGATAATTCACAGTTTTGGTGTACAGTAATCCCCTTCATCACGGTTTTGCTTTCTGAGGTTTCAGCTCCCTGTGGTCAACTACGGTTTGAAAATATTAAATGGAAATTTTCAGGGGTAAGCAATTCATGAGTTTTAAACCGTGTGCCACATGATGAAATCGTGCCACCTCATTCCACCCTTCCCAGGATGTGAATCATTTCTTTGTCTCACTCATATATGCTATCTAATCGTTAGTCACTTAGAAGCTATCTTCGTTATCAGTTCAGCTGTAGCAGGATCGCGGTGCTTGTGTTCAAGAAACCTTTATTTTACTTAATAATGGCCCCAAAACACAAGAGTAGTGATGCTGTCGATTTGTATATGCCAAAGAGAAATCATAAAGTTCTTTAAGTGAAATGCATGTATGTATATGAAAAAAGATACATTATATACATGTATACACATATACACACATATATGTGTATATACATGTAAAACATACATTATATATGTAAAACATACATTATATATGTATGTACATATAAACATATATGTATACGCATATATAGTTTGGTTCTATTTATGGCATCCACTGGGGGTCTTAGAACATATCCTCCTCAGATAAGGTGGGGGGGCAGCTATTTTATACCATATAAAAACTTGAAGGATAAATTTAACTTTGAGTTTTTTATCACTTAGCTAGTATAAAACAATTGAAATCGACAGTCAAAATTATGTTTCAGAAAGAGAGATCTCAATGTTCTCCAGGTAGAATTGAAAAGTTTAGAAATAATTGGGACAAGTTAGAGGTGGTTTTATCGCATCAGGCTCTACTTCAAAGGCTTCAAACAAGATATTGGGGAGTTAAAAATGGGACATGAAGGTAAGACATTTGAGAAGTACAAATGTTATTGCCTAACAGTATCTGAATGTGAGGATAAGGAATATGGAGAGAAGTTAAATATGATGGAACTTTTAGGTACCTAAAAATATAAATACTAAAAAAATTAACACATTCGAGAAACTGTGGGGAACTATTGCTTAAAAGTTAATGCTTTGGAGACATAACTGCTCAATAATACATATGATTTTGGAACTTATCACCTTTGTGTGTTTTTCTATTTTACAAACTGGTATTAGAATACTAAATGGTCTTCTCTGTCCAGTGGTTACTGGTCCCAAACAATTTTGAAATCCAGCAGAGCAAATTCCATTAGGTTTCAAGGCCTGGGAATAATTCTCTGTGGCTTGAAACTTCCTTCTCTGGTCCTGTGGCTGTGCCATCTGCACCCGTGGCTCTGGCCTCTGCCTCTGCACCTGTTCTCCTACTCTCGGTCATCTTTTTTTATCTTCTTGAACGATAGTACATTTTTGTAGCTGAAGAGTTTTATTGAACTGTTTCCTTCCTGTTGAATTTTTAGATATTTCATCCTATCGCTGTACCTTTTAGGCCAAGACGGCAGTGTTGGTATGATGGTATGACATTCTCAAAAGCCTTGTGGTGTCCTGTGTATGTTGCCTAGACTCACATTGTCAGACAAGAGGGTTCTCCACAGATCTTTCCTGGATAATACCATCTCTATTTCTGTCTTCTGCTGAGATGGTTGTGTGGATCCACGAACCATATGCCTAGCATCTTTGGCACTAACAAAATATTGTCAAGCAGATGGTTGTCACATTGCCTTCTCCTCTATGTGTGTTAAATCTCCTTCTTCCTCTTTCTTATGAGGACACCTGTGATTAGACTTAGGGCTCACTTAAATAATCCAGAATAATTTCTACACCTCAAAATTCTTAACTTAATCACACCTTCAAAGACCATTTTCCAAATAGGGTAACACCCACAGGTTTTGAGGATAAGGATGAAGATATATTTGGGGATATATTTGGGAAGAAAGAATTTGGGAGCTCTTACCAGCCTACCACACCATTTATATCCAATTGAAGGGAACTTAGTCACATTTCATAGCTAGAAGCAAGGATGGCTGAGGGTGCACTCTACCCAGAATCATGTGCCCAACTAACACTTGAGAGTTCCTTAGTGAGGAAGAAGGGTAGAATGGATATTGTGGGGACAATTACTAGTCTCTTCTTCAGCTTTTTTCTATGTATATAAATTAAAGTATTCTTGGTTCTCTAGGGCACTGAAGAAATAAATCAATCCCTCCTCTGTGGAAGTTACCATTTTGGTGCAAATACAAGTACCTGCTAAGTTAGCCTCTCTACTAGGGAGCATTGAACTAGATTTTAAATGATGGCATAAATGGTAAGTAACACATTTTCAGAAAATAAGATGATCTCTGTAGTTTGAAGTGTTCTTTAATGAAGTCCTTTTGGATAAATGAGGCCTAAACTAAGCTTTGGAGGATAAGCAGAGTTTTGAGTAGAGGTGGGCATACTGGCAGGGTTGGTCTAGATGCCTCTATTGGAACATATAACCTTCTGTAGAAGCCTCACTAAAATTGGAAAAGACCTAAACTTTACTTGTTCTTCATCAGTCAGGAACCGAAGAGCCTTCTGGTCATAGTTAATAAATTATGAAAAAATATCTTAGGTGACAAAGTGGATAGTGGGTGTTCAGTGACTAGGAAAAGGTAATGCTGCATTTGAGTAAAGAATAGGAGCAGTTGTTAAAAGAGTAGATCCTAGGAGAAAAAATTTTTTTCTTTGTATCATATCTTTACGAGATGATGAACATTAACTAAACCTGTATTGGTAATCATTTCACAGTACATGTAAATCAAACACCCATCCTGTGTACTTTAAATTTATACAGTGATGTATGTCAATTATTTCTCAATGAAATAGAAAAAGAGAATAGGAAACACTGAAGACTATCAGAGTTTTTTTTTTTTAAAAAAACCTCATTGTTAGTTTTTGAGAACAGGAAAGATGAGTTTGGTATTTGATACTGACAAAAGTCTTGATTGGTCCTCAGAGCAGAATGTATTTCAAGTACATACACACTTAGTCCTTGCTGTACCAAACAATTGGGAGCTAATGTAACACAGAGAGAAAGACAACTTCCCCAACATAAGATCTTGGACTAAAATTTAGAAAACCTCTTCGCTGCTCCTGCCCAATTTTTTATTACCTGCAGATTATTACCTGCAGATGCTGTGAGGGACTTCACAGCATTTTTCTTAATCTCCAGGACAGTACCATCGCCGACTTGCTTCTGTTGGTGCTCAGGCCTACATACTTCTTATGTGTGATAAAATTCGCTGTTGCAGACAGGTGAGAGTAAACGGGGCTAGAGAAAGGAAAGGCACAGGAATGAGTGGGGTGCAGAAGTGGGGATACAAATTGCATGGGGGTTTGTGTGCCAGACTTCCTCTCCCCGACACCTCAGCTGTCTACTTGCCTGTGATCGAAGTAATAAAACAGTAATAATCAGATGCCAATTTACATTGTAATAAAGTAATATGCAGGGATTGAAAAATGAGTGTTGTATCTCTGCTGATGACATCTATCAATATTTCAGACTCTACATTAAAAAAAGGGTAATACCTTTGTTGAATTTAAGTCATCAGAAGCCTAAAGGATGCTTTATTTTTGCACTTTCTAGATGAAATAGGTCCTGAGTGTTTCTTTTCTCTCCAAGATGTGGAAGAAGAAATCCTTAATTGCTCTTTACAAGATGCTTAGAAGTCCTGAGGTGGGCTGCCTAAGATTGGAGCAGGTGGAATTTTTCTACAACTAGTCAGGTGATACAGGACCACTAGTCTTTTGACGTAAGAGTAGGACTTCTGTAAAAGAAATAGACGCCTGGAAATCTACAGCCTCGGCTGCTAAAGCCAGCTCCCTATTTATGCTTAAGAGATGTATGTTTCTGTGACAGATTCCACAGGGAAGGAAGGCCTGTTTGTTAGCATATGTAAGAAGCACAAGCCAGCATTGTGTGTGAGACTCAGAGCTTGCCACTAGAGACGGATTCTCCTCTGAAGGACCATTTATATACAGGCCTGTGGCAGGGCCTAGGACTTGTAAAGGGATAGAGAAAAGAATGGAGGTTTCTGAAAGACTTCTATGCATCCTAATAAAAAGAAGACAATGTCCAATTATTAGAAAGGGTGTTCAGTCTACGGCCATGCCACCCTGAACAAACCCCATCCTGTCTGATCTCGTAAGTTAAGCAGGGGTGGGCCTGGTTAGTACTTGGATGGGAAACCACCTAGGAAGACCAGGTGCTGTAGGTGTAAAAAATAAAAAATAAAATAAAAATAAAAATAAAAATAAAAATAAAACAAGGGATTGTAAGCTGATAAGGTCCTTGCAATCTGTGAGGTCAATCAAGGGTTGCCTCGCCTAAAAAA
>NW_011888852.1:2653731-2679499 GCF_000151845.1 Pteropus vampyrus | reverse complement strand
AGAGATTCAAGATAAAAACTTCATATAGCATAGTACCGTAAAGTATGATAAGATTTAATCATATCCATTCTACTTTTTAATAGAGTAAAAAGTACTTCATCTGATTTCTTATGGAAATGCAGGGGGGAAATTTAAGCATAAAACTCCTTAAGTGTATCTGCTGTCATATCACTGTTACGAACACATGAGGAACTAGTGGAAAGTGATATAAAATGCTGCTCTGGAGATAATATTAACACCTTCCGACAGAAAACTCTGAGATTGAGAAAAACACACACAATGAATGAATAAATTATCTAGAAGTAGAAAATAAAAAGAGCCCAATGCTTGACACGCTGTTACTCTGCTGCCCGGCCCAGGTTCTCACTGTCTCTGGTAGATAGGGTCCTACGCAAGCGTGTCCCTGCCTCCCTTCTCCCCTGCCACCGAAGGGTCCTACCGCCCACGCCCTGCCTCATTCTGAATCTGTTCTTACGAGAGCCCTGAGAAGAAGACAGAACAGGGATTATTATCCCATTGTGAAGCTTAGAGGGGTCAGAGCCAGGGTCACAGCAGGAATGTTCAAACCAAGGCCAGAACTCAAATGTTCAGACCCATGTTTTAGTCTTCTTGGCAAGTGCCTGTACTTGGGGTATAGTCTCATAAACATTCTGACTATACCATTCTTCTTATTAAAAACCTTCAGCGAGTCTTCATTTTGTCACATCAGCCCTCCTCAGTGGGCTACATAAAACTATCTAGGCAGCGGCTCAAGCTGCCTTTAACATTATCCCCCCACCCTCCTCTTGCTGAGCGCCCGGGCCAGCCCAGGGCATCGCGTCTCTGTGCCCTTGTCTCCCTTCTTTTCTCTTCCTCAGCCCTGCTCTGTCTTCCATACATGCTCCACGTCCTCAAACAGGAGCCTTATGGCTTCCACGGCATTTAGCAATCACTTTTAATTTAGAACTCACCAGAGTCTCCCCTGAATTAGAAGTTTAACTTTTCGCGTTCACGTTTGTGCTCCTCTTCAGACTGAGTTCTTAGAGCACAAATTCTGCTATGTATTTTCTCTGAATTCTGTTCCTATAGTTCCTATAAGTTGTGCCTCGCCAATAGATGCTCACTAAATAAGACATTGCAACTTTTAGAGTGAACATTCTCTAAAGTTTGCCTGTATTAGTCACTGACATATTTTGAGGGCTTATTATGTGTTAGGCACTCTTAAGAGCTTTACATGTGTTATTTAGTTCTCCTATCAGCTTAAGAAGTAGGTTCTATTATTTTCCTCATTGAGTTACACATAAGAAAACATAGTGTTCATGTAACTTGCTCAAAGTCACACAATTGCTACATGGCAGAGCTGGGGTTGCTGCACACTTATCCATCAGGTGATGTTACAGGAGGGAAGGTGGTTTTCCTTCTGTGTTTGTGGACAAGGCCATCCATCCACAAAGGCCACTGCTGCTCCAGGTTAGCAACCCAGTGGGGCCAGGCCGCAAGGAGGCCACGTGGTATACCTCACAGAGCTCTCTCCTACTTCACACTGTCTCCAGTGACACGTGTATGCCTATTATTGCTGGGAAGCAAAGCAGTTCCTAGAGAGCTTAGAAATTTAATAGGAAAGTGATTCAATCTTCAGGTGAAGTCCCAAATTGAGTACAGTTGATTTAGCTTAATGAGCTATGGAGGTGTAAACCAGGATATTAATCATACTTTGTCCCTCCAGCTATGACTCTAACCCCTTCGTGGGAGCTGGAACCTGAGAGCACAGGCAAGAAGAGCCACTCTGCAGGGCTGCTTCCGTTGCTCTTCCCATTCCTACTGGAGCCTTGACTCTGCCTCCCGTCTGCAGTATTTCCTGCTCTGGTCAGCCCCAACCCATGTGCAAGCTGGAGTCAGAATAGTGTCCAGAGAATACAGCCATAAGGCGAAAACTGTATAGCTCCCATTTTAAATCCAGTTAGCTAATGTTGAATAATTGCAACTTATGCTATTTTTTTGGTTGTTAACTTTTAAGCTTCATCTTGGTTATACATATGGCTATATAATACAAAAATATATGCGATGTGAAAAAATCATATGCTGTGTGTTTAATATAGATGACTTGTGTAGTGGTATACATACACACATATGTATGTATGTATGTACATGAAGACTTGATTGATACAAGGCTGAGTAATAGATATCAGATCCTTAGATTGTCTTTACTGATTATTCAAGTCTAGTACATCAAAGTTAGAATCTCTGCTCTGCCATTTATTAGCTCACTATTAACTTTTGAAGAATTCCTAACTCTAAAATGAAGATAACGCACCTACCCATAAGATCATTCCATCTATAATTTAGAATATTTTATTGCCTAGACATTGAGTTTTCTGGCTCTTAACAAAGTTGAGTTGATGAAATCCAGGATGTCTGACCTTGAAATCAAAATCCTACCCTCTTAGGCCCAGAAGCACAGATGTCAACAGAAGAGATAACCAATCAGCAATACTCCCATGTCTTCTATGACAAATTTTCGAGGTTGATCTGGAATCTACATGACAGACTTTTGGTGCCAAAGGCCAACAAAATCCATCTATGTGAAGTACGAGCCTTTTGAGAAACAAGTAAATCTAATTAAAGAGGAAAAACCAGAAGGGGGGAGACAACGGGTTTTGTTTTGTTGTGTTTATCATGCAAACTTAACTAGAATGCAAGAATCAGAAAATCTGTATCTATCATCTGCCTGTCTGTCTGTCTGTCTGTCTATCTATCTATCTATCATCTTAGTAAAATACGTACAGATAAGTTCCAAAGCTTTGCTCTTTATTTATTAGCCTCCATGCCCAATTATATCTCCCCTTTCAAGTCAGTGGATTCATTTTTAAGTTTTAATTTATTTTAGCCCATGGAAACACAATACAAAATGGCAGAAACATAATTCTATTTTATTTTCATTTCATACTTTTATACCTGTAATTATACCTGTGCTAAATTAGATGAAAATGTCAATCCACCAATTTGCTTCTTCCTTTATAACCTTTTGTGTAGAAAGTCTATCATTCTGACAAATAAAAGACCTCTCCAACCTTGACATGTAAGAAGAAATGCAAATTGTATTTTTCCAAATTAGAAAACAACTATCAATCATGTCATTTAAAATTTAGATGAGCTATCTAATAAAGTTTGAATTCTTTAACTATTTGGAGTTTATAGAATTAAAATATGACTTAAGTTAATATTAAAAGAGCAAAACTAGTGTGAGTCTATGTTATAAATATTAATTAATTAACCCAAATATTAATTTAGGGCCCAAATAAACTGCAGATTCCATTTTAGAAAAAAACATTCGACTCTTTTGCTTAATTTCTAAAGTGTGCAAATAAGTTCTAAAATACAGAATTCTAGTTTAATTAGATATCTTATCCTAGCTTCCTCCCTTCCCAGAAAGTCCCCCATTTCTTATTTATATGTAACATTCGTTTCACAAACTGCTACATCAACACTGGCCTTTAAAATATGAGAGCTGGTTTTTCTGGCTCTTAGCTGTCTGAGAAGAGCATATCTTCTGAAGTCTCAGGCCAGGTACAGTAAGTTCCAGGGGTGAGGAGCTCATCCCTCGTCTCTTCTTAGGGATTTTCTGTGACTCCTTTTCCTTCAGAGGCCTTTCCTTCGCTCTCTCTGCTCTTGCAGCTCAGCTAGCTCTTTGGGAAAAAAACAGGACAGGCGCTGATTGCAGGGGCCACACTGATTTCAATGAACCAACATTTCCAACTTCACCACTTCCCTGTAGGCAGATATTCTAATTCCTATGTTAAAGGCCCTAAAAGTAAAATACTTTTACTTTTAAGATTAAGTGACTGAGCCAGAGTCGTAAGGGAGAGGTAGAGGCAAAACTAGAAGGTATGTATTCAGGCTGACCCCAAGATTTCGAGTTTTCTGTTTCTCAAAGGCAAGACCTGTGTTTCTGCTGCTTTGTACAGTTCCTATGAAGCTCCCCCGACATTTAAGAAAAGGTTTTTCTTACATAAATGATGCTAGGCCTTGGTATGATTGATGTGACCAGCTGACTCCATGCTGGATTTCAAGGGACCCTCCTCATCTCTAAGCTCTCTTCCTGTCCCAGCCCAGTGCCTTTGGCTTAAGTGTTATCTTTAGCGTGTCTATGTTCAAATGCAAATAAGTGTCCCTGGAAGAATGACAAATCATTCCCTTTAAATTTAGAATATATCATTTAATCATATTATCATGATAAAAAGCAGAGTATAAATCATATCTTCTTACTCAAATACAGGATCTAAAATGGGAGTGGGCAAGACAGACGTGTGAATATATTTAGTTCTGAAAACCCTACCTTGAAACTACATCCGCGATTTTTTCTGAGGAGATGATCTATCCTTTTCATACGATTCTGGAAAAGCTGTGTGATCCTCCAGCATTTAAAACTATCGTCATATAGGCTGGCTCCGTGCACTGAATCTAAGACCATGCCTCCTCTAGGCCTTCTCAAAATCAGGGGGCCCTTGAAATTCACCTCTTTCTCTTGCTGTTCAACCAGCACTATTTGTCTTGGATCCACGGAAGCAACCTTTTTCATGCCCTTTTTGCCTATGTATCTCAGCCACCATAGCCCTGTCTGCCTGGTCACTTGTCATCCCCCACACTGTAATCTGCAAGCTCATATATGCCCTCATCCCACCTCAACTCTTGATACATCCCACTGTGCTTTCTGGAAATTAAGGTCTGTTATTAGCAAAATGTTCTCTATCCTCCATCTATTTTCTGAATATTTCCTCCACCCTCTGGCTAAAGGACTAACTCTCCCCTAAGGACTCTGCTTTCCTGTAGCCCTTAAGCGGCCTTCTTACCGTCCACAGTCTTCATACCTGTGGGCCTGGAGAAGGGGTGGCTACATCTTTTTCTTTCTCCTTGTTGCCACATTCCTTCTATTCTTCCTCTTCCACCTGTTTTGTATTTCCGTCATGAGATGACATCACTTCTATCTTTCATTGCCGGTGCTATCTATCCACTCCTGGATTACTCCCTCTCTTTTTTCAATAATTTCCACTCCAATACTATCTTGGTGAATTCTTGGTGAATTCAATACACACATGGATGACCATATCAATACATTGATCTTTCTGTTCCCTGAACTTTTTAAATGATTTTGTCTTCTTGACCTAAGAATACTTAAGTCAAGTATTATGGTCATACCCTCCAGCCTTTCTCCAAAGAAGCTCCTCAATTGATCCACAGAATGCTGTTAATGATTTGGGTGAAGATTTTCTCAAATCTTTCAAGATGGCACATAACTAATATCATTCTAGATTTAAAAGAGTGAAGTTAATTTATTAGATGTTTTAGATACTTTAGGGCATTAAGGGCTTAATACTCTCTGGGAACCCTGGTTGAGAAAGTCTGCACCAATGATTACAATTCTCCATAATCCTAATTTCAGCAATTCTGTCTCTAACAACATTCTACATTTCCAAAAAATTCTTACTAGTAGCCCATTTCCATGTCTCAATATTCTTAACTTAATGACAACTACAAAGTCTGTTTTGCCATATAAAAAACACATTTACAAGTCCTGGGTATTAGAAGGTAAATATCTTTGGGGGCCATTATCCCTTCTACAGCATAGCCCAACTTCAACAATCACTATCAAGATTATAGATGCTGTAAAAATAAAGGCACACGATGTCTATTCTTCCCTCTTTTGATGATGCTCGATGCCTATTAATGAATCCGTTAATTCATTGACTTTTGCGAAATAGTGATTTTCAATCTTTTAATTTCATTTTAATAGCCAAAATAATCTGCAAAGAGATAATTCTCTTAATTCGCTATTTGGTTACCCATTAGTAGAGTGTGTATCGGAAAGGGAGGATAAATGGTTCATATCATTTCTTTGTTTATCTGTTTCCAAGAAAATAAACTTATTTCCTAACATTCTACAAAGATGACTTTCTTCTTCTTCTTCTCCTTCTGGTACAAAGCATCAATGTTAAAAATATGATGATAATCATCAGTTTTTCTACTAATGACTTTTTTTTTATTTTCCAAGATCCAATTCAGGATGCTCAATGCATTTAGTTGTCATGTTTTCTCAATCTCCTCTGGTCTGTGACAGTTTCTCTGTCTCTCCTTACTCTTTACATGTCCTTTACAGTTTTGATTACTGGTCAGATACTTTACAGAATATTCCTCAGTTTCTCATCATTAGACTTCTAGTGTGTGTGTGTGTGTGTGTGTGTGTAAGAAAAAATACAACAGAGGTGAAGTGACCTTCTCAAGACATCATATTCAGGGGCACATGATATCAACACATTAGTGGGGATGTTCACTTTGATCACCTAGTTAAAGTTCTATGCATTTTTAAATTATTAACTGAAAATACTTTTTCCTACTCTCTTTCACACAGCTCCAAACACCATCCACTCAATAGTTTCCTTGATTTCCTTTAAGATATTAGGGACTGCAACTTTCTTCCTTGGGTCCTAGGCATAGGTATTTTAAATATGCAGAGTTTTAACTCCCTATCTAGAGAAAAATAGACACCTCCCTGCTCGACATGGAGCCGCAATGTGAAGAACATTCCAAAGGCGATTCCAGAAAGGCTTGACTTTTTGACAACCTTCAATTCACAGTAATAAAATGCATATGAAGAATTTTCAGAGATTATAAATTGTAAATTAAGAGATTGTACTGAAGAATTTAAAGTGGATCATAGATTCACTGCGGAACTCACTTCACTGACATCTGCCAAGATTTGGGTTGATCCTAATGAAGCCCCAGCTCCCAGGGCATCTCCCACCAAAGGATGTTTCAGTGGCAGCAGAAGAGGGAAGACTTTACTTTTCCTCACCCATCAGACCTAATTTGGGCATATGTAATTTACTGCTAACAATTTCTTTTTCCTTCTTTAAAATAAAAGGAAAATGGGACATTGCAAATACATGACTGCAGTAAGTTCATCAAGTTAAACATGTTAGAAAATGGAAAAGTAATATTAGTCACATTAAAAGCATTACGATAAAAAGCAACAACTTTGCTAGTCCACTGGAAAATCAGATACTGTTTGAGATGACAATGTTTGCACTAAGCCTGCTTATTTTTGTGAGTTTAAAATGGTAATCTTTAATAACAAACCATATGTCTTTATGAAACTCCAAAGACTAAGGGATAGTTTTACATTTGCTGTCTCATTTTATCCTCATATGTCTCCTGTGAAGCATGGCTCTTATTCCTGCTTTTTAACTGAGGACATCGAGGCTCAGGAAACTTAAGAATGCTACCCAAGTTCCCATATCTGCAACCGATGCCTGTTCTGGTTCATTAAATCACTCTCTCTTTCCATCTAAGATTGATGCTGGTTTTGCTTTTATAAAATGATTTATTCTCCACCAATGGAAAAAAATTAACTCACCAAATAGAGGGAAAGATATTTAAATAAAGGGAAAATCTGAAGTCCCAGTAGCCTAATGGATAAGGCACTGACCTCCTAAATAAAGGGAAAATCTGAATAAGAGATTATATAATAACAATATCTACTATTTATTTAGCACTTATTGTGTGCCAGACTCTACCTATGGTTAATTCTTAAAATACCTTGTGAATTAAATGATATTCTTTCCTGTTTAATGAGAAAAAATCAAAGTTCAGTTGGATTAGTTAATATAAATAATGATAGCACATTTATCCCAATCTTAGTGTTTTAAGACAATAAAGGTTGTTTCTTGCTCCTGCAGGATCCACTACAAATGTTCCTGTTTTATGAATGGCCTTCCATGTGGTCAGTCAGGGCCTTGGGCCCTGCCACTCTTTTGGGACATGCAGTCTTCTGTTGGATATTCTGTATGTTCCTATTAGAATTATTGTTCATACAATTAATAAAGGCTACCCCAAATTAGAGGCAACCCCAAATTAGATTTCAGTCTGGTTCCTTCTGAGTTATGTCAATTGTAGATTGATACTCAAATTAACGCCAGCTTCCTGGGCACAAGAAATTTTAATGGACCAGATCTGGGAATGGCATATATTACTTCTGTCCATGGTGCATTTGCCAGAGCTCAGTCACATGGACGCTCTTGGCTGCCAGAGAGGCCGGGAGATATAATCGAGGTGCATGCTCAGTAGAGAAGGGAAATGGGTCTTGGTGAACTCATAACAGTCTACCACATTAAGCAACTTGCCCAAAGTCGTACAGGTAATACATGGCAGAGCCAGAACTTGAATTTGGTTCTGACCCAAAGCTTATGCTCTTTTCACTATATTACACCTCTTCCAAATATTTTTAGAAAGATATTTAGTTTTATTATTTTCAGAGATAACTCATATATTCTGTGGCAATAGAAACTTTAGAGATAAATAATGCCACTTTCATTATAATAAGCTACACTGTCTGAATCCTTAAGCCTCACTTCTCTGTATTGGCAAGTACCTCCTCTAGTTCCCACAATGTCCCTTGTCCATGATTATATCTGAGACTCCTAAATATATGCATCCCGAGCACTCATGAACACACCCTGACTACCTCCAAATAGCAGTCACCTTGTATTCCCCTCTAGAATCATCGACGTTGTAAAATCATGGCGCTTCATAAAGAAGGAAGACTTTTCTCCTTCCTCTTCCCTCCATTTTGTCACCTAATGAGTCATCTAGTGAGACGAGAGCCCCGTGTCTGATGGAGTCACTACTGTGAACAGCTCCTTCAGGTTCTGTCTACCATCCTGCTCTCCTCAGTCTTCAGATAATATCCGTGAGGCTGTGAGAGAAGCAGATTCTAAAAGACACATGTCTCTGTCTCCCCATCACCTACAGTTCCAGTTGTGGATCTCTTCCAAGAAGGGATCCCTTCCAACTAAGAACCCCAAAAGCATCGACCCAGGTAAACGAACTTCTGGTAGGCCCTCCCCATCAGCCCAGTTCACATGCCCACAGTTTTCAGTGCAAGCAGAAGACGTAGGTGAGCCTTAAAATCGGTTTCTGTGATATTGTGATTTATAATGAGATAAATGTGTTGGTCTTCATTCTGTTTCTGGCACAGAGCTCCTAAAACCTTTGGAATTTCCTGTGATCAAAGTAGTAAAGTTGTCTGTTATGCTAATGAGATGACTTTTGGAAAGTCCTTAGCTAACCTAAGAATGGGGAGCTGGTTGCCCGGGGACCCAACCATGTGATTAGAAGGTTAGAATGTCCAGTCGCCCCGTCCACTCTTCCCCACACCTTCTTAGGAGGGTTGAGGGTCTGGATATCAAATCAATCACCAATGGTCAACGAAGTAATCAGTCATGACTATAATATAGCCTCCATAAAAGCCCCAAAGAATGAGATTCAGAGAGCTTCCAGTTGGTGAAGATGTGGAGATTTGGGGGGAGTGACGGGCCTGGAGAGAGCATGAAAGTTTTTCTTATACCTTGTGCTATGCATCTCTTCCATCTGGCTGTTTCCGAGTTATATCCTCTTATAATAAACCAGAAATCTAGTAAGCAATATGTTTTTCTGAGTGCTGTGAGCCGCTCTAGAAAATTAATTGAATCCAAGGATGGATCAGAAGCACAGGTGGCAACCTGGACTTTCAATTGGCAGAGAATCATTTGATGGCGTGGGGTGGGGGATGGGAATGGGGGAAACAACATAGGTTGTGAAACTTTTAGTTTCCCACTATTTACTGGAACACAAATAATCGAATGTGTTTAGTAAACATTCTTCGGGGACCTGTTTTGATAAACTATTAGGAAGAGCTTGTTTAAAAATAAAAAGCTTTTTAATTGGTATATCAATCATTTTAAATTGGAATCTTGAAGTTACTTAAAACTATTTTCTTCTCATAAGCATTTTACAAATTCTCCCTGAAATGCTGTTTATATAATTAATAAAGGCATTATAGATAATCCAAAAATAGGTTTCACTGTGGCTCTTTCTGAGTTATATAAATTCCTAGATTGATGTTCGAATTAGTGCAAGTTTCCTGAGTACCCCAAATTTTGAATTTTATTTATGGGGACACTGAAGTATGCACATTCTCACATGAAGATGCTCACCAGCAGTCACAAGGCACTGCACAGAGTGGCGAGGCAGAAGTCTTAGGTTCCCCGTAGAGGCACTGTCCATGCCTACACACTTTAAATGGATATACCTTCAATGGGCTAATCTATTAACTCCAGCAATATAATGATCAACGAGGATTGCGGAATGAGCGATCAACGATGATGGTCAATATTCATCATGAAGACAGCTGAAATGGATACCAGCCACATACAGATGGGGCCTAAAGCAGAGATAGTCAGCTGAAAACCCCGGGCGAGTGCAGTCCTGGGCACAATGTTTGAAATGACATTTTTACCTTTGAGAGGCCATTCCCTCCAAACCTGATGTATACCACTGGTGAGGACTCAGCCTGGACCTGTTCTTTTTTATTTTGCATCTTTTTATTCCTCCACTTTCCTTTCAATAACATGTCCTTGCCCTAACATCTTAGGGACCAAATCTAATTTCCAAAATTCGATTCCTGATCTACTATTGTATTTTTGGACTCTCTTAAGAATTGTTTTCATTGATTGTTTTAGAACTATCTTGCTTTAATTCAAGAAGGATTTGATGCTTGTGGAGATGCATCTAATTTAGTAGATAAAGTCACAAACTGAAGGAGTAGGAATTTGTAGAATCTCAGTGGTAGGAGAAATGATACTTTTGGATAGGTGGTCCCTACTGTTGCCGGCAAATCACTGCATCGTAGGCCCTATCTATCGATGCAATCCTCAGAGGCCTAGCTCTGGTCCAAAATTTACAAGTTGTGTTTTGTTCCCCAAATTAGAAAACTAGAATTAGTGACACTTAGATATACACACTGGAGAGATTACAGAGAGTACCTGGGGAGATGCTGGGTTTCTTGGAGGTGAAGAACTAGCTGAGAATTATTAACATCTCACCTTGGCCCTGAGAGAGGGTCACCTTGAGTCCTATCCTAACAGCCACCTCTACTAAAAAAAAAAAAAAAAAGTAGTTTCTCTTAATAAAAGGTTAAGAATTCAAGAATGCCAGAGTCCCTGGATTAAACCTCAACCCTAGCTGACAGGGCAGTTATGAAAAGGCCAGATGGTCGTGAAATAAAGGGTACCTGAGTGTTTGCTCCCCTCCCCCCAATAAGGCAATCAGGGTTTTGCCCCTCACTTCTGGAATAGTCATATTCTGACTGGCCTTAGCGGCTGGGGAAGAGCTGGAAAAATTAGTAGGGAGCAGGCGAAGAACATCCAACAGCAGAGGTGGGTTTGGAAAAGCTCTGAGCTAAAGCAGAGGAGGTTTTCCTCATGGGAAGAAATAGTGACTGGCAAATCCAACCAGCTACCTTCCCGGGAGGTCTGGAAGGGCGGGCCCGCAGGTGGGTGCTCAAGGCTCTGCATTTCAGGGGGCTCCTCTGCTCCCTCTGATCCCTCTCCTAGGGGAGGGGAACGCTGACAAGAAGAGGCCTCTTGGGTTTCTCTGGCTCTCATAACTGAAGAGGCTCTCCAGCCAAATATGTTTTTAAACTAGTTGCCATGGAAATATATTTTAAAGATAGCTAAAGCTACCAGGAAATCTGACTGGCAGTGATAGCAAAACAGGCTTTGATTTTACCTCCTAACACAGTCTGTCGAGCAATTTCAGAACACGTGCACGCGTAACACCCAGGTTCACAGCCCTTGCCTGGTTTGCTTGAGTGTGGAGAGTGCTGCGTGGGGAGCTTCTGGCAACTGCTGGTTATTTGGGATGCGATGATGAAGCCGGGGTTTTCGGCGCCCTTGCTTCTCCCTCTCCTGCGCCTGTGCACTGGGCGTTAGCGACCTCATCGCTTATTAGCGCATCCACCGGAAAGCAGAGAGATTGTAGAAGTCCACAGGGCTGTGAGCAGCCTTCCTAAGAGATCTGCTGGGGATAGACGCTGAAACCATTGGCACAGATGAGGTTTCTGTGGGTTCCATCCATGATTTCTGTGCGAGTGATCTGATCATTTGGCTCTGGCCGCGTGCAGCTGGGTACGAAACAGCAGCTTTCATGAAAATGGCCTTATAAATATGACGAAGGTTTCTGTCTACTCTGTACTGAGTAAATAAAGTTCTAGGGACCCTGAGTTATTAAAATAAATGTGGGCAGAAATGTAGATCATTCGGTTTTAGTATATGTGCTGCCGAAGAGAGCATGGAATGTAGGTCATTCAGGCCTTAGAATGTTTGTTGTGACATAAACCATCAGTTTGATCATCCAGGTTGTTCAAATTCACCTAATAATTGCCTAATTATTAGCAAAACCATACAGAAATTTAACAAACAAGAAACCAGAACGAGAAACTTCTGAACTTTCATTGAGGTGCTGATGATAGACATATATTCATTATGTTACATACACACATATACATGTAATATACATAATATATATGCCTCACTATATATATACATATATATATGGGCGGCAGGACTTTTTTTTACTTGGATTAACATTTTTCATTGATAAAATGCAGATGGCATTTCTGCGTCATGGCATTGTAACAAGGTAAAAAGAGGAAACATCACAGAGCATTTTGAAAATAAACACCTTCCTTATAGTACTATTTCTACTACCCCTCACCCTTCCAAGGAGGGTGACCACTGCTGATGTATTTTTCCAGACGTAGACATCTATACCCAATGAGCTGTGCATCCTCTGATGAGCCATTTTCTCAATGGGAATAATTCTCGTTCCTTTCTTTTCTGGGCAGAATACACATTAGAGACCTCTGGAGAGATTTCTTACTTCAATTAAGAATTACTGGAGTCAGGTATCCTTCACCTGTTCCTTTACAATTTTTTTAAATTTTAATAATACATTTTATTTGCCCCAATGTATCTAAAATAGCATTTTAACATATACTCAATACTAAAAAATGTTGATGAGCTATTTTATATTCTATTCTTACTAAGTCTTTAACATGTAATGTGTATTTTGTAGTTAGACCACATCTCAGTTGGAGCCTTAGATTTTCATTGGATATACCTTGATCTGCATCTAGTTTTCCCAACAGTTACAGCTGAGAGAGTAGGTGATTATTGTTATTTGTTGATATCATTTGTTATTATTATTTTATATTAGTTTCAGGAATACGAATATAAAATGTTATATTTTATATTAAATTACATAAATTTATAAATTACATAAATGGTCAGACATTTATATAATTTACGAAGTGATTTCTCTGTTACTCTAGCACCCATCTGACACTACACACAATTATTACAATAATACTGACTTTATACCCTGTCAACCCTTCACCTTTTTCACCTAGTCCTCCAATTCTCCTCCCCTCTGACATTCACCTGTTTGTTCTCTGTATCTGTGAGTCCATTTTTGTTTAGTTTGTTTTTTTGTTTAGTTTGTTTCTTTTGTTCCTTAGATTCCACTTATAAGTGAAATTGTATGGTATTTATCTTTCTCTGTCTGACTTATTTCACTCAACATAATACCTTCTAGGTCCATCCATGTCATTGCAATGGTAAGATATCATTTTTTTAATGACTGAGTAATATTCCATTGTATATATGTACCATAACTTCTTTATCCAATCGTCTGTTGATAGGCACTTGGGTTACTTCCATATCTTGGTTATTGTGATAGCATTGCTGTGAACATAGGGATACATAGATCTTTACAAACTAGTATTTTGGTTTTCTTTGGGTGAATACCCAAAGTACAATTGCTGAGTCGTAAGGTAGTTTTATTTTTATTTTTCTGAGGAACCTACCGAACTATTTTCCATAGAGGCTGTACCAATTGGCAACCCTACCAACAGTGTACGAGGGTTCCCTTTTCTCTGCATCCTTGTCACCTCTTGTTTTTTGATTTATTGATGATTCCATTCTGACAGGTGTGAGGTGACACCTCATCGTGGTTTGAACTTGCATTTCTCTGATGATTAGTGATATTGAGAATCTTTCCATATGTCTTTTGGCCATTCTCTATGTCCTCTTTGGAGAAATGCTTATTCAGGTCTTCTGCCCATTTTTTAATTGGATTGATTGTTTTTCTTTTGTTGAGTTGTATGAGCTCTTCATCAATTTTGGATATTAACCCCTTGTCAGATATATCATAGGCAAATATCTTCTCTCATTCAGTAGGTTGTCTTTTTATTTTGTTAATGGTTTCCTCTGTTGTGTGAAAACTTTTTAGTTTGATATAGTCCCATTTGATTATTCTTTATTTTGTGTCTCTTATCCAAGAAGATATATCAAAAAAATATATATTACTAAGAACAATATCAGAGAGTTTACTGTCTCTATTTTCTTCTAGAAGTTTTATGGTTTCAAGTCTTATATGTAAATCTTTAATTCATTTTGAGTTTATTCTTGTTAATTTGATTCCTTGGTATTTTATTATTTTGATGCAATTATAAATGAGATTGTTTTCTTAATTTCGCTTTCTGATAATTCAGCATTGGTGTATAAAATGCAAATGATTTCTAAATATTAATTCTGTATCCTGCTATTTTAATTAATTTATTTATCAGTTCTAACTTTTTTTTTTTTTTTTTGGTGGAATCTTCAGGGTTCTCTATAGTATCATGTCATCTGCAAATAATGACAGTTTTACTTCTTCCTTTCCAATTTGGTTGCCTTCAATTTTCTTGTCTGATTGCTGTAGCTAGGACTTCCAATAATAAGTTGAATGTAAGTGGTGGAAGTGGGCATCCTTGTCTTATTCTTGACCTTAAGGAAAACAGTTTTAGCCTTTCCTCATTGAGTATAATGTTAGCTGTAGGTTTGTCATATATGGCCTTTATTGTTTTGAGGAATGTTCCTTCTATTCTCATTTTGTTGAGAGTTTTCATCATAAATGGATGCTGGATTTTGTCGAACTCTTTTTCTGCATCTATTGACATGATCATATGATTTTTATCTTTCAATTTGTTAATGTGGTATATTGCATTAATTGATTTGTGGATATTAAACCAACCTTGCATCCCAGGAATAAATCCAATTTAATCATGATGTATGATCTTTTTAATGTCTTGCTGAATTCAGTTTGCTAATATTTTGTTGAAGATTTTTGCCTCAATGTTTATCAGGGATATTGGCCTATAGTTTTCTTTTTTTGTACTGTATTTGTCTGGTTTTGGAATCAGGGTAATGGTGGCTTCATAAAAAGAGTTAGTAAATCTTATCTCCTCTTGAATTTTTTGGAATAGTTTGAGAAGAATAGGTGTTACTTCTTCTTTGACTGGTAAAATTCACCTATGAAGCCATCCACTCCAGGACTTTTGTTTTTTGGAAATTTTTGCTTAGTGATTTGACTTCGTTGGTGGTAATAAGTCAGTTCAGATTTTCTGTTTCTTTTTGACTCAGTCATGGAAGATTGTATGTTTCTAGGAATGTAGCCATTTCTTTTAGATTATACATTTGTTGGCATATAATTACTCCTAGTAGTTTCTTATGATTCTTTGTATTTCTGTGGGATCCATAGTTACTTCTCCTTTTCCATTTTTTATTTTATTTATTTGGGTCCTCTCTCTTTTTTTCTTGATGAGTCTGGTTAAAGGTTTATCAGTTTTGTTTATCCTTTCAAAGAATCAGTTCTTGGTTTCTTTGATCTTTTGTAGTGTTTTTCTAGACTCTATTTCATTTATTTGCTCTCTTATCTTTATTATTTCCTTCCCTCTACTCACTTTGGGTTTTGTTTGCTGTTCTTTTTCTAGTTCTTTGAAGTGTAAGGTTAGATCGTTTATTTGAGATTTTTCTTGTTTATTGAGATAGGCCTGTATTTCTATGAATTTCCTTCTTAGGACTGCTTTCGCTGTGTCCCATAAATTTTGAGTCATAGTATATTCATTTTTGTTTGTCTCCAGGTATCTTTTGATTTCTTCTTTGATCTCGTTGTTAACCTATTCATTGTTTAGAAGTATGTTGTTTAGCCTACATGTGTTTGTGTATCTTCCAGTTTTTATCTTGTAGTTGATTTCCAGTTTCATACCATTGTGGTCAAAGAAGACACTTGATATGATTTCAGTATTCTTAAATTTATTGAGACTTTATTTTGCAGCCTAACATGTGGTCTAGCCAGGAAAATGTTCCATGTGTACTTGAGAAGAATGTATATTCTGCTGCTTTGGCGTGACATGCTCTGAAGATATCAATCTAGCGTGTCATTTAAGGCTGTTCTTTCCTTATTAATTTTCTTTCTGGAAGATCTGTCTATTGGTGCCAGTGGGATGTTAAAGTCTCTTTCTATGAGTATATTACTGTCAATCTATCCTTTATGTTGGCCAATAATCGGTTTATATATGCAGGTGCTCCTATGTTGGGTATGTATATGTTTACTAGGGTTATAGCCTCTCATTGTATTGATCCTTTATCGTTATGTAATGCCCCCTTCGTTATTATAGCCTTTGTTTTAAAGTCTTTTGATTGGAGCATTTTATCCATTTACATTTAAAGTGATTATTGATAGGTACATAGTTATTGCCATTTTATTATTCATATTTATGGGTTTTTTTCCCCTTTCTTTTTATAGAAGTCTCCTTAACATTTTTTTTTCTTCTTTTTGTAATTCTGGTTTGTTGGTGATGAATTCCTTTAGCTTTTTCCTATCTGGGAAACTATTTACCTCACCTTTAATTTTAATTGATAGCCTTGCTGGGTAGAGTAACCTTGGTTGTAGGTTCTTGTTTTTCACCACTTTGAATATTTCTTACCATTCCCTTTTGGCCTGTGAAGTTTCTGTTGAAAAATCAGCTGACATTCTTATGGGAGTGCGTTTGTAAGTAACTAGATGCCTTTCTCTTGCTGTTTTAGGATTCTCTCTTTGTCTCCAACCTTTGGCATTTTAATGATGATGTGGCTTGCTGTGGGTCTGTTTGAGTTCTTCTCTTTTAGGACTCTGCACTTTCTGGGCTTGTATGTTTACTTCCTTTGCCAGGTTAGGGAAGTTTTCTGTCATTGTTTCTTCAAATACGTTCTCAATCCCTTGCTTTCTCTCTCTTCTCCTTCTGATACCCCTATGATACAGATGTTGGTATGTTTGAGGTTGTCCCAGGGGCCTCTTAATACTTCTTCATTTTTTTTTTTGATACCTTTTTATTTTTGTTGCTCTGATTGGGTGTTTTCTGTTATCTTGTTTTCCAACTTACTGATCCAATCCTCCGCTTCACCTCCTCTACTGTTAAATTCTTCCAGTGTATTCTTCATTTCAGTTATTGCATTCTTTATTTCTGACTCGTTCTTCTTTATCATTTCTATGTCTTTTTTTATTCCTACTATTGCTCTGTTAAATTCTCACTGAGATCATCTATTCCCCTCCGAAGTTCATTGAGCATCCTTATAACAAGTGTTTCGAACTCTGTCTCTGGTAGGTTTCTTGCCTCCATTTTGTTTAGTTTTTTTTTTTTTTCCTGGAGTTTTCTCCTATTCTTTTGTTTGCAGCATGTTTCTTTGTTTTCTAATTTTAGTTGCATCTCTGTGTTCATATATATATACATACACACATGTATATATATATACATGTGTGTATGTATATATATATAATGTCTCCGAGCCTTGGCCAAGTAGTCTTCTGTAGTAGGCATCTTGTGTGGCCCATTGGTTCATTCTCCCTGATGACCTGTGCTGGGAATTCTGGTCGTGTTCCTTGTGTGGTTGTGTGTTCTCCTGTTGTAGTTAAGCCTCGATTGCTGTTAGCATGTCAGTGGATGAGACTGACTCTCCAGCTGACTGGCTGTGGGGACTGGCTTCACCCACAGGGTATGAGCTGCTGTATGGGATTGACTCCAGGGAGTGGGATTCACCCCTGCAGTCTCGTGTACCTGTAGAGATGACCCTTTGGGTATGTCTCTTATGGGGCTAGTCAGGTGGTGCTCTGTTGTGGTCTGATGCCAGCCTTCTGGCATGTTGGTTCTGTGGCCCCTTGTGAGGGCTCCCCTGTAGACTGCTGCCTTTGATTGCTTGAGGTTACCTAGTGAGAGTTACAGAACGATCCATAGATGGGTGCTTCCTATGCTGGACCTGGAGGCAAGCAGGAGAGATCATGCTGTTTTCCAAGGTCAGTTACCCCATTTTCAGGCCTGGGGCAGTTTATCAAAAGAACCAGTGCACCTCAAGGCCCGGCGCTGCCTGCCAGCTACTTGTATGACTCCGCAGCTGGAAGAGCCTTTGGGAGATATGTGAGTTGAGTGGGGCAGGGACCCAGGGAATCACTGAAGTAAAGTGAATGAACTTCACCTGGCCAACGCAAAGTCAGGTATCATGCCAGTGCTGAATCTGCAGCTTCCTGTAAAAGTCTCAGATTGCAGCAAGGCCAGCCACTGTCTTCCTCAGGCCCTCAGACCCCCGTGATACTGCAGCTTGGGCTGGCACCAGTGGCTCACCACCAAAAGTCTCCCCTGAAATGTTTGGGCTATATGCAGGCTGTGTGAGTTGAGGGCTGCTGCTTGCTAATAAATGTGCGGCCCAGGGAAGGAGCAGAATGGGGCTGGCTGCCTGGCAATGGACCCTCGGGATGATTTATGAGCTTGATGGGATAGTGCTTCAGCAAGACATGGGGTGGAGCAGTCTGATCTCACCAGGCCAACACAGCTTCACAATTATCTGAGTGAGGGGAGGGTTCAACAGAGACAAGATGGCGCCCACCTGTAGACTTCTCCAGAGGGTGGCCCAACAAAGGAGGAATGGTGGCTATCCCTCTAGCCCTTGCCCCAGTACCACGCAATTCAGTCTTTCCCTATATGTCTCCTGCACCTCCTGAGCTGCTGATCCTCAGTTAAAGCCCAAAGTGAGTGTCTGTGAGCAAGTGAGTCTGCGCATGGGCCCTTTAACGGGACATCTGGGTTTTCAAGTTCCTTCTGGCTCACCCAGATGGCTAGAGTCCCCACTGGTTTTTAGTCAAATTTTATGGAAACTCCTCTTCCAGGGACTGGAACCCGGGGCTGGGGGCCCCTTGTTCCTTTAGGGAGGCCTCTACAGTGCACTCTCTCTCCCGCTCTCAACCACCACCTGTGGGTGTGGGACCAACCCACTTTGCATCTCTGCCCCTCCTACCAATCTCGATGTGACTTTTTCTTTATATCTTCAATTGTATCTGTTATGGTCAGCTAGACTTCGGGTTGTTCGCCTTGTTGGCTGTTTTATAATTTGATTGTAATTTTAATGCAGTCATGGAAAGAGGCAAACCCTGCTTTTACCTAGCCTGCCATCTTTACCGGAATTAAAAATGTAGATGACTATATTCCAGTTGCTCCAAACATATTTACAATTTTTTCTAAAAACTGAATTGAGTTTAAGTTTTAAAATTCAATTTTAAATAAAATAAAATAAGTTTTAAAATTCAATGCTTCAATATTCCTAACCACATACTGTCCTTCATGAGCAGCCTAAGAGGTTTTTAAAATTGAACAGGATACAAAAACTTTATTGACAGAGTTCCAGATTCTACATTGCAATTAACCTTTACAAAATCACTTGTTGAGTTTGGTTCAGTGGCCAGAAAGATATTTACAATTACCTGAAAAGGCTATTAAAATAAATCTCTACATATCTGTGTGAGGCAGGGCTTTCTTTTTCTTTGCAATTCTTTTTTTTTATTTTGATAAAATGCACACACCATAAAATTTACCAGCTCCACCACTTTAAGGGTACAGTTCAGTGGTATTAAAAGTAGAATTTAAAGTTGGTCCTTGCCCAGTGTCTGACTCCCAGGAATCTCAAAGGCAAAGGAGGCCTCGTTGGCTTGCTGCCCATACAGCAATATCTTTCTACCTCCTGCTCCAGTGTAGCCCTTCTCCCCACAGCACTGTGTCTGAAGGAAGCCACAGAGTACCAGTAGGGAGTTGCTCTGTGTATTGAATTTCTCAAGCAGGCCAATTCTATCAAATCTACTTATAAGGAAGATCAAACTCCTATAAGTTCTCCTGCGCATCCCTTCATTTAAAATACTCCAGATATATGATGGTTTATCAGAATTATTATGTTCTGCTGAGGTGAAGTGTGCCCTTTTATTTAATATATTTTGCTAATAAATTTATCTATTCTAGAAAATATTAAAGAAATATATAATTAAAATACTGAAATAATGCAATAAACATTATTGATGTAGTCCTATTTCACTTAAGCATAAATCAGTCTACATGATAGCTATTTTAATGAAAAGCATTGCTTTATTCCTCTGGATTTTAAGGGATTTGTCAATTCATCCATAAAGAACTGCATGGATAAGTGTTAATATAAAACATTTGAATCACTGATGCATTCTGGTTTATGACATTTCTAATCCATATAACTCATGTACCTGAGATAAACATCTTTTGAAAGAAGAGAAAATAAAGCTCCTGCAGAGAGACAAGTAGGTTTTCATGGCTTATTCCTTTCTTTCACATGGCCTCCTTCTTCTTTCTCAAATTTCTCTTTTGTCTCCTTCCACTATTAAATATGTTCAGAGCCAGCAAATAGAGGTGTAGTCATGGTTAATAGTGAAAATGAAAGTCCAGTTTCTCTGCATTTATCAGCTGAAATTCTTCCATCATATCAGGTTATGGGGATGATTTGCCAGCTCCCTAGAACTTGCTGCTACTTCCTGTTTACAAATATTCAGAATCAAGTATGTCTTCTGTAGCATTTTAACCTTGAAACCCAGAGGTTTCTGTACCCCAGAACAAGACCATCACATATGCTTCTATAGGCTCTTTGTTTCACAGATGGCAAAATCTCAATTCAGGGAGGTGATATTTCCTTATTCACGGACACATCATTAGTAAGCAAGATTCAGTCCCAGATTTTTCTGGCTCAAAATGCCAATCTACTGACTATCCTGACTTTCATACTGCTGAAGCAAAGATTTTTTGCCAATTATTATTAAGGAAGTCTGCCCTTTACTCTTCCTCTATGCCTTTGTAGGGAATATTCATCCACAGAGAAAAGTATAGACTACCTAAGAATTTCCTGTCTTCTGAACTACACCATAAGATACCAGGAGATGTCTGTCATTGCCTTAGTCTTTGCTGGCCGTGGTGTGTGCCATTGGGTGGGGCCTGGCTTTTTGGATGACAAGCCACTGGGAGTGTTCCCTGAGGGTCTGCCTTCTTCAGGTGACAAGGTCAGCTGGCACTGGAGCCAGTGATGAAAAATTGGGGCAATCAGATAAGTCATTAATTAGATCTCCAAATCAGATAAAATAACTTCATTGCTCTTGAGAATGAATCTTTGTTCTCCTTTAAGTTCATTAAACTATTTAAAATTTCAACAGATGCTACTTTAGGAATCATATTTTCTACCTATCTGCAAAGATTTAACAGTTTCACTATTTTATTGACACATGTTTCAGTATTAAAGACATGTAACTCTTGATGCTTCTGATTTAATCAATATGATGAAGAACTCTATGGATTCACAGGCTTCTTTATGATTTAAGAGGGTTTTTTGGTTTGTTTGTTTGTTTGTTTTGTTTTTTACAACCATATTGCAAACCTAGTTCTGGAAATCTATATACATACATATAGATATATGTTTTGGATAAAGAAAAAATACAAGCTGAAATGCATAACAACAGGAAGAGAAAATGATCAGATTGTTGAAATTTAGTTCTATTTACTACAATTTGTGTGATTAAGTTAATTATTATTTGTTTAAATAAGGTCATATCACTGGCATTAATATCTCAGGTCCATGGAAGTATGAACTAAGCTTGATTTTTCTAGTATTAAATATCATAATTTAAAAAGTCACATATATTTTTTAGAAAAAAATATATTTGCATCTATCACCAGACTATTAAAATAATTAGCTGTGTACAAAGATATTCAACAAGAAACAGTGAGTAGTTTTGCTGAATTTTTATATCTGTTGGGGACATTAGAAGAATCTGGTCTTGACTTATGATCAGGAATATAATTTATTAATATGATTCATTCGATACAGTTTATTAAAATATTGCTGAGCACCTACATTGTGCCTGGTACTATGTTACATAATGGTTAATTGATGGGCTATTAATTCTTCTGTAAAAGGACCAAAAAAAATTAAGACTATAACATGTGCTTGGTTAACGTTGTTTGAAACTGAACACCAAGAAAATGGGCAAACTCCAGTGAATGGCACCAAAGCTGAAGTCATCCTCCCCTTCACCTCCAAAAAGTAACTCCTGTTCTGTTTAGCAAAAAATAATTCTTTATTTTGTTGTTGTCTGACATGTGGCCTCTTCCCAAATTTCGATTTTACAGACGAGAGCCTTTGCTTCTCATGAAGCTTAAGTTTCGGTAACATCTGATTATGTTCCACTCCTGGCCAACCTACATTGAATGGTTACTGAATCCCACTGGAAGAATCCTTGAATCCTGCATCAGGCATTCATGGTTATCGTCCATCTGACCCCAGACTACTTTCCAGCCTCTTTTCTTATTAACCATCTTCTTATAATTTATGTTCTGGCCAATTTGAGCTACTTCATTCCCACCGCCACCATCTAAGCCTCCCAACCCCAAACAGGTCTCTATATCACTAGCCAACATTGCCTCTTCAACAGACAGCAATCCTCCTTCTCATCCTTGTCTGTGAAAACTCTATCAATCCTCTAAGAAACATCAAGACTTTGCTCCTCAGCCTAATGCAATTGCTTCCTGGTCTGGGTTCCAACAGGGCTTGTTTTGTCTATTTTCATGCCATATATTCCCTAGTCTGCAATGTTTTACTATTTGAGTACTTGTCTTAGTTTTATATAAACTTGTAAACTTTTAGGCGGGATAAATGCCTATATCTCTTTCATCTCTGGATCACCTGCTGAACTCCATACCAAGGAACTTAGCAAATGTTCATTGAATGAATAAATGAATGTTGACCTACCTTCCCCTTCACCTTCAGCCCATGTTTATAGCTTAGCTATGAGAAACATAGTTCTTATTTAAGCCTACCAACATGCCTTGCCTATTTGCATCTGTATGGAAGTGCTTCTGTATTGAATTTTGGGACAGCATTAGACTATCCAGGCTATTTCAAACAACAAATAATAGTTGCCATTTGTATGTCTTCCTGGCATAGTCTCATTTATGCCAAAACTTGAGGGCTCTCGGTGTCACAGATGGAGTGACATGTCATCATTTGCACTATGAAACATGACAATAGAATGGCTGACGGCAGAGCTGTCACTGGAGAGAGGTAGATGTATTTTTTTCTCAGCCATAAACTCACTCCTATAAACCTGCAGAGGAGCTTTAATATAGCCTTATGAAATTCTCTCTCCTTTTCATGATAGAGAGAATTGGACATTTCCTGGGCCTGCTCTAGTTAAAAACAAGAAAGCAAAAGTATGTCTTCCACCTTCCTTTTCTGTATCTCTCTGGTCTCTTTAAGCATCCCACTTTTTAGACTATGTTTAATTCATAGTAAGGTCTCAGGGATAGAAATTAACTTAGTATACTACCTTTATTAGCAGTATTTGCAACATTTAAAAAGAAGGTAGAGAAAAGATAATACTTCCTGGAAAGTAAAGTCTATCTCAGGATGGACTCTCAGCACTTGATACCCTCCAAGGACATGTCAATATAGTTTAGTGATAACGACTACGATTACATATGTGATCTAGGAGAACATAACAGCAAGTCAACCTCTTTATTTGTCAAATGGTAGAAATAATAGTACCTTCCCCAGGTTGTTCAGAAAATTAAATGAGACATTACTTCTCTCAAGAATTCTTGCCATCTAATCAGTTATCCCACCACAGTTTCATGTATGCTGACAGAAGACATAAAACACCTGGGTCAGAGACAAAGGAATTTATAACTCAGCAAAAGCAGTAGCCAGAGAATCAGCATTCTCTTGGGAAACCAGCATTCTCTGATTCCCCAAGCCCTAATTCCCACAAAGCAATGCAAGAGGGCCATGTGCATTCCAGCAGAACTCTAAACTTAGGGAGCCCAAACATTTTAGAATGGGCAGTAGCATGTTTGCTCCAGAAGGAGACATTAGGTCTACATATTATACAATAAGCATACGTGCTCTTGCTCTAGAGGGAAAGACATCTCTATCTTCTAAAGCTGTTTGAAACATCTTGAAAAAATAGAAAAATATAATCCAGAACAAAGGCAGTCAGTGTCACTCCTGGCAAGACATGCAGCAATGTGAATGACTCCTGGAGATGTGACTCCCAGCTTGTAAATCACTTATAACAGCACCTGACACAGAGTAAGCACTTAGTTACTCTGATTATTATTGTAATTAGGTCACAAAGGTGATTCTACCTCATTTAAAGATGACCTCATTCAGTGACTGAAGAAATAAAAAAAAAAAGTGCAAAAAAATCATCATGCATATCATATGTTTTTGAAATTAAAATAGATGCTATTCATTCATCGGTGTCCAAACTAAGTCCAACAGCTTGAGGAGAGGTTCTGTTTTTCCTTCCAGTGTATTTGGTGTTGGCACTAATTCTGTACGTCCAGTACACTCAATCATGTGTCTTCCCTGGAGGGAATATGTAAGTTGGGGCCACCCATTCATTGGAGAGTAGTTTGTCCTTTCCTCCTCTGAGGTATTGCTCACTGCTTCAGTATGCAGAGCCATGGCTTGCTACTTTTTTTTTTTTTTTTTTTGTAGAATGGATGTGCTGTGGTCCATTTCCTTCTAAAAATAAATATGCACCTGGACATTTTGTCTCTAAAATGCCACTGGGTTTTTCCATTAAGTTGAAGTGACAAAAGATGATTTTGAATGGAAATAGAAGCATCAATTCAACAACTTGATGAGCTCTGAGAGGCAAGTTCAGTCAAATCAAGACAGAGCATAAGGTCACACTTGTCTTCAATATGACTTCTCTTTTGTCCCTTAAAACATCCTTCCTTTGGAAAGAAGTTCTTTTTCAAATGCTCAGCTCTCTTATCTCCAGGGAGAAGTAATTCATTTACATGAAATTCATTTACCCCTAATATCCTGTATTATGTGAGGCTCATAACAATGGCTTAATAAAAATTTCTTAATTTTTTGACTAAGAACTAAGGCAATGTCTGAATTTTGATAAAAATGGCCCCACTTAGACAAAAGAGAAGGGTCTAAAAGGATAAATTTCTAACTGTGACAATTCAACACAAATAGGAAAGATAATTTGGGACAAGGTCGGGAATGGGTCATATTCCTTGTGTTCTTCAGATCTCGTGACAAGCACTTGTCCTGTTTACATCAGGACATCATCTAGAGTTAGCGCTTCTCAAATATAACATGCACACGAATCACTTGGGGATCTTGTAAAATGCACATTCTGATTCAGCAGACCTGGGTGGAGCAGAGCTCCTGTATTTCTATCAAGTTCTCAGGTGATGCCGAGGCTGTGGGTCCACTGGTCCAACTTGGAGCATCACAGATTTAAAAAACTTTGCCAAAGCACACTTGAGGTGGAAGAGAGGAAGGGGGCTCCTGTGGCTGCCTGGCTTCCAGGCAGAGGGCACTCTGCAGTCTTCACCTGACCTAGTGCTTACTCTGATGCTCCTGTACACTTTCCCAGCTATGTCCAGAGACTGGGTCAAGGTAAGTCATGGGGGTGGGGAGGAGAAATGAAACTAACCTTAAACAGCGCTGCTCCTGGGTGCCAACACAACATTCCAGCACTCCAGGCTGGTGCAGCTCAGGGCTCCAAGAGCAGATGGCAGGCTGGCAGCATCTCATGCAGGAGCCCCAGGCCTTGCTCACGCCCCTTCCTTGGCAGCTCTCACACCTCCCTCCTCAGCTCCTTCCCAGGATGAATAGAGAATCATCTGACAAGCAGACTGTCTGCTGATTATTAATCACATTCCCCAGTTGTGTCCATGGGAAGGCAGAAAACAGTCCTGCTT
>NW_011888852.1:2640362-2650169 GCF_000151845.1 Pteropus vampyrus | reverse complement strand
GGCATCTGAGGCAGAAACACAAACTGTGCTTCATTCCTGTCTTCCTCTGTGAAGTGTGTACATGTGCCTCTGTGTGTGTGTGTGTGTGTGTGTGTGTGTGTGTGTGTGTGTGTGTGTTGGGGATGAGACCAGACATTGAAAATGCTTTGGAGAGCAATAAGAAAAGGTAGCATTGTATTAACCGATGCATCTGTCATAAAAATTTACCCAGTGTGTAGCTCACACTACAGGATTCGATCATGCTTTCTTAATTATATTGAGTTGAAAGCCAAAGACCACCTGTGCCAGGCTTTCTCCAGGAAATATAGTTACTCAGTCAGCAAGAGTGGTTACAACCCTGGTTATAACATGCTTGTCCTTAGTTATCTGGGAAACAAAAGTGAATGACAGATGAAGCATTGAGGGATCTTGGAATTAATAACAGAAGGCCCAGCTTTTTCTGAGGCCAACTCTGCAGGCCATCTTTTGTACAGGCTTCCCCAGTAATACTCCTTGGAACCTCACTCTTTAGACTTCACTACTAGGCTCCCTTGCGTTCCAACTTTCAGATGGGTTTGGTACATGGTTGGGGAGGAGAGCAAGGACACAAGCAGCAAGCCAGAAGGGATGTAGAGGAGAGGTGGGTTGGATATTTATTCTCCTGGGTGTTTCCATAGAGGCTTGCTTTGGGCTGGCTGCATCTTTTAATTGACGTTCACCCCCTTAATAGGGGCCCCTTGGGTATCTGCTACCTCTCTTTTCCCCTTCAAATCTTTACCAGCCCCAGCCTCTTATACTATCTGCAGTGATTTTCCTACCCTTCACCCATGCCTTTATAGTAATTTCCTTTATTAAATTTTCTTTAAATTATCCCAAGTTCCTGCCAGGATTCCTCTGATACACTGATCAACAGGAGTTATGAAACCCTAAAGTAAGTCTTTTAACCTATTTATATGTGATTTTTTTTTTCTATTTAATGTTATGTCATACAAGTCTTCCCCTCTCATCAGAAAGTTGCAAAGGCAAAACGAGGAAGTAGAAAAAGAGGCTCTGGAAGGGTTAAACTAAAAAAGCAATTCGAAAGTAAGGTGCTAATACAACTTATGCAATATCATCTCTTTATCTTTTCCACCATGATAATAAGCAGGGATAAACTGCTTAGTCATTAGCAATCTCAGGAAAATGTATCCTGTGCTGCTTTCTGGGATGGTTTTTCATTAGACAGCATCTTTCTTTCTACCAGTAATTCAGCCGAGCATGGAAAATGTTGCACACAAATTCCAAACTTCATTAGAACATTCTCACACTTGGCTGGATGCCCTCCATTTTGTGGACACAGATGTCCAATTGCTGAGACAAATGAATCACACTGGAAATAAATAAGTGCAATAAAATCGCACTTGAATACAAAGTCAAGTGTGGTTTTGATTCACCTGTACTCCATGTTTGCTAACCAAATTCAAGGAAGAACTACCCTAGGCATTCCAGGTCATAGCCTGTCCGAGCATGGTTGAAACAACCCATGAATTTGGTTAAAACAACTCATGAGGTGCCTCACTGCCCAGCATTTATGGTGCTGGGCACATAGTCTTTGGGGGCGGTTCTTCATAACCCTCGATCCTGGCCCAGGGCTGCTCTCTAATGAGCTTGCCCAAGGAGGTATAGATGGGTCTGAAGTCCTCAGTGAACACACTTGTAAACAGGGGTTGAGTTCTCCTGCCTTAGTGTTTCAGGGATTTTTACATTCCCAGATTCTCCAGAATTGCTTTGGGGCTTGTCATACACCATCCCAAGTCTAGGTCTGATCCTTTAATAAAGAATCCACCTTGCTCGATAAAGGCACTCAAAGGTCTGACCTGTGCTAGAGTGAAATGCGTAAGGCACAGCAGGTACATGCTTTCCTGCCTAACGTTTTTCACTCCTTCGAGGAACAGAAAAATCATCTTCATGCTAGGACTAGGGCTAGAGAGGAAGGGGAAGAAGAATATTGAATTTTCTTGGACCCTTTGCTATGGTCTTTGGTAGTGACTTTTAGGTCTTTGCAAGGCTGTGCAATAGAGAGTAGGAAATAGACATTTAGCACAAGGAGCCTTTGGTTTACTGGCATGTTCCGCCCCGCTATAGCAGGGTTTCAAGCCAGGCAACATGGTCTGTGTGTAGTGGCCTCCCTGGCCTTGTTCCTCTTAAACTAAACATTGATATTCGATAGCCTCAATACCAATTTACAGCAATGCCCTGCGACACCATGTCACCTCTTCTCCTTAGCCCTAGCAGTAGGGACCTAAGGAGGGAGAATCCTATGTGTTTCTGGTCCCTTCAGGCTTCTTAAAACTGTCTGGTCCCTCTCCCGATAGAGTTTCAGATTTGCCTAATATTCTGGCTAGATGAAGTAAAGCGTGGTGGCACCTCACTGAGGTGGTCTGTCAGCTTGCTTAGAATAGAATCTCCGTCAGAGGTGTTGCTTCCTATGGCCACTCCAACTGGCAAACAGATTCAGTCTGTCCCTTGGCAGCTGGCTCCCATCTGCCCCCTTTTGGTCAGCAAATGTGAATCTGTTTTAATTTTAGCACAGAAGTGAACAGCCACCAAAGCTGTGTGGATTTGAAACATTCACTTCTGATAGTGACATTTTAGTTCAGTCATTAAAATCCAGCCTCTCAAAACCAGTTTTATTAAGATGCCCCACTTTGCTGACCCCAGATGATTTAAGCCAAGCAGTTTCCTTAATTCTAGGAAGTTAAGCACGTCAAAGCCACTTGATGAAATACACAATGCCTTTCAGTTTCTCTTACAACACCCAAAACGAATGGGTAGCACCTGATTCAAGGTCCGTGTTCTCCTCTGAAATCAGTCACTCAAGACCATGGTGGTTAGATAGAAGTATATTCCAGAACGAACTCTTCACAGAGATCAAACTGTTGAAGCTGGCGTTAGTACTGGTCACCTTCAGTGTCACAGAGGACTACAGCACAATGAGTTCTCAGCATGAACATGGTAAGTGCATCAGTTGACAGGCTCCAGCCGTATTCTGGAACTACTCTCCCTATTTTGAATAAACAATGCAGGTGATGCCCACGACCCATCTTAGAAGCAGACAGAAGGTCTAGAGAAATCTGTGAAGTCTCTCCGATTCTGGACCTGAGTGTGTCAGCGCTGCTTTGCTAATCTCTTTTCTACCACGTGCATCTGACAGCATCTTTGGGGTTAACAAAGAAGACAGAGCAAGCGCATGGCAGAGAAACACGTGACCTTAGTTATAAAACAACATGGCAGCTGTCTGCATCCCTAGGAGTCAGTGCTGGTGTACAAGGCAGGGATGCGGGGTCCTCCCGATTCCCCACCCAGTGGGTGAAGATAGGACCCTTGTGGGACGTAGTTTTACAATGACCAGAGCCCAGGAGGGTATAAATGCTCACACGGGGTGCACATTCTTCACCCTGTCTTCCCTGTTACCAGCCCTGTGAACTAAAAGGTCTTTGAGAAAATTACAACATTCAACACCTGGGAGATTCTAGAATTGCATGATTTCTGGCCATGCACGCATTCTGAATTGCAGCCTGAACACTGACCATAATTGGCCAGGGCGAGGCTATAAGAAACATCGTGGCCACTGCTTGTATCTCTCTTTTGTTTGGTTCCTGGTGCCATTTGCTGTCAGAGATTTCATCTTGTCCAAATGTAGGATCTTGGGATAAAGTTTGAGAACTTCAAAGGGGAGCTGTGTTCACAAATCTTTGGGAGGGACCATCACAGGAGGATGGAAGCAGGCAGCCTACTTGGTCTATTTCTTGTCTTTCTTAAAAGTGGTGATATAAACATGAAACTATTTACAGCCTTAAATAAACCTTCAGTGCATACACAATACATTCGCCCGAACTGAACAATGCATAAGCAGGCATTCTGAAGATTTTATCACATCAAATTAGTGTGATTATAATTAATAGGATCGAAGTAGTTAGCTCTCTAAAAAATAAATTTAAAAAAAGGCTTGAGCTAGGTTAACACTATAATATGAAAAACTTTTTCTCTAATTAAAAAAAGAAAGAGGAACAATGATTTCTTAATGTACTTTCCTTGCTTATGTTCCACCGTGTCTTGCTGTACCCAACTCAATATCTTTGAGTCTATTTTTGGTGTATAATCAGATCATCTGTATTAAATATGCAAATTATCCCCGCTTCTTATTGTGCAGGCATTATGGCTGGGTTACAGCCTTTTGATGACAGTTATTTTGACACCTTGTTTTAAATGTTCAATATTCGTGCTTTGGAGCTTTTAAGATTCAATTTATAGATAACCGTATCAATTTATAGAGAACCATATCAATTTATAGATAACCGTACTTGTGGTATGCAGTATGCATTATCTTCTGAAGAAGAAAAACATATGAACTTTAGAAAACAAATTTAAACTCTGGGGGTCTTGGATTAAGCTTCCCAAAAAGCATTACTTTGTGGGCTGACAATAGTGTGCCTTTCACATGGATACTTCCTCTGCTGCCGAAAGAAAATGCATAATTGCCAGAGGAGATGTCACTTTACATGATGCACAGGTGATGTGGAGAATAAGGCACATTCACATAAAGAAACAAACATTCCCAAATACGCCTGCCTCGTCTGTGCTTTCTTAGGAGCAAAATGCCCTTTTAGGGAGCAGATCTTTTCCGATAGCATTTTCCATGACTCTCAGCCCTTCTTATATTTGGCTTAGACTGAATTCAGAGTTTTCTAATCAATAAAAAATCATAAATCGAGCTTCTTGCAGGGCAGACAAATAGCCAATGTGAACCATATGAACACCTAAAATTTTGGGTGGTCAGAATCATTTTGAAAAATTCATCTGACAGTCCTGTGAAGCGAGAGTCATCAGAGATGTCTCATGCGGCACTCAGGCATTTCGAAATTATGGTAACGTTTCCCCCAGCTTATGCTTCTTTCCCAGCTCTTGGTAAGAATGGCCAGCTACATCCATATTTGTCTACCCGCTGCCCAGGCAAATCCAGGACTGCATTCAAGATATATATTTGTCCTTTTTAGCTTTTATTTTTTAGAGGCACATTGTCTGGAAGCGATATCCATTTCCTTATTATTCACTTTATTCTCCGTTTCAGGGATGTTGATAAAGAATGTGGATCTAAATAATAGCTTCCCCTCAGCCAACTCACAGAAGGTGTCCTGGTGCATTTTATGTCCTGAGGGCAAGTGAAAGTTATGTGTCATGTGTGGCAATTATTTTCTATGTTGCTGCTCCTTTTTTAGCATATGAATGTATCATGAAGGTGACTGTTTATCATCTGGGGTGGAGGAGGGGACAGTGTGGAGGAAGGTGGAAAATTTCCAGTTTCTCTTCCTTCTCTCATTCCTTTCTAATAGATACTCTGATTTTACATGAAGTAAAGCTCTTTGCATAGTCAAATTGATATGGCTTCCTCAGATACTTTCCTAAGTAGAATTTTCACTAACGTAGGCTTTACTAATGATGGAAAGAATGTAATCCATCTGTGAAAAACCCTTAATCTTCATTAGAAAAAAAAATGAGATGCACAGGGGCTTTGTAAATTTAATTTATCCCTGCTTCACTTCCTTTCCATTCACAAAATAATTGATCACATGGGCATAAGGGAGAGAAGCTAATCTGACATTTTCTACAAAATGCATTCTGCAATGTTGGTGTCCATAAGTGACAGGGTACTGAAGTCATGGAAAAATGGGGCTGCCTTTTAGTAAGCTTTTTAGTTGATGAAGATAGTTATGAATAATAATGTTGACAATGAAAGTAACAATCGATATTTTTTTGAGTTCTTTCTATGTACAAGGCTCATTGGCAAAGTGTTTTATACACATTAGATCATTCAATTGGTTCAACTATCATGAATGACAGTTACTATTATCTTATGTCTAAAACAGAACTCTGGATTTCATCTCCCAAAATCTATTCTTCCCTAGGACTTCTCTTTCTCAGTAAATGATACCACCAGCTATTAAGCCGCTCTTAATATTAAGCTGCCACAGAGCTGGAAATGAGTCATCTTTTTCCCTTTGCCTCCCATATGCAATCTGACAACAGATTCTGCCAAATATAACAAGTTTCCTAACTTGATCTCTTTGATATGATTCCTACTTACCTCTCAGACTTCACCCTCCCATGTATCATCTCTTTGCTAAACTCTCAGTGACACTGGCCTTCCTATCCATTAAATGTGTTACACTTGTTGGAAATATACATTTATGTATCTCAAATCCTTCCCTTTTGTTCAAAGTCCATGGCCCTAATCTTAGTCTAAACACCATCACCTCCGGTTCAGAGCATGAAATTGTCTCCTGACAGGGCTATGTGCTTTCACTCTCGCTCCCTTATAAAGATTGGGCAGTATGAATGATCTTTGAATCATGAGTCTAATCATGTCACTCCACTGCTTAGACCTCCCACGGCTTTGTATTGCTCTTAGAAGAAATCTATATTTCTCAACTCATCTGCTTGATCTCATTTCTGCCTGCCTCTCACACCCCCATTTCCCATTGTTGTCTCCCTCATTCTCTTCGTGCCAGATATACTGGCCTTTTTTCTTTCCCTTAAATATGTCTTATTTGTTTCTGCCACAGAACTTAGAACTTCTTGCTTCTTCCTCCTGGAAAATACTTCCCCTGTCATCACATGACTGGCTCCACTTCATGATCATAATTTTATACCTGCAAATGTTTGCTCCACCATTGGGGGAAGGTTGAGAGATAGGTTTAGGGGGATGACAGAGAAAACAGTAGAGTTTAAAGAAGGTGACTGGGTTTTTCATACAGGAGTTGGGCTGAGCCTGGGTGTACAAGCACCTTTTGGGAAGACATGATGTGCATCTTTTGCTGATTTGGTCACAAACACCATAAACAAATTAAATATTCATGTATTCGTATTGCCTCACCTACTGTGTCTGATGCCAACACTTCGTGGAAGAAAACTCTATAGAGGGCACAGACCTGGCAAGTCGATAGAATAGATGAATTATCCATACGGTTAAGGGAACTTAGGCTCAGAGAGATGAGTTAAGCCCTGCCTAAGGTTAAAGTTAACTGGCAGAGGCAGGACTTCATCCTAGATCTGTCTGACTCCAGAGGACCCCGCTCCTCCAATAATGTGCTGACCGATGGTGTGCTCTCACCTCATTCTTATTCTATAGCATTTCATCTAAATTACATACAATTTAACATATACTCGTAAAATATACTCTTCTGTAATGCTTCATGTGTATAGACTTTGCCTTATCAATACATTTGAATCCAAAGACCAGTCTTTCATAGTCCTCGTAACATAGAAAACTCTCCATAAATCTTTGCTATTTAGGTAACCATATTTCTCTTGTATCTTTAGAGACATTTAGCCAAGCTATTATTAAATCCTTGCTGAAGTTATCAGCAGCTATGCTGCTATTTTGTTTGCAAGTTTGTTCCTATACTATAGGAAATGAAATTCTTAAGACACAAAGTTCCATTCAAACAGAATGAACATTGAGTTTCTCTGAATGAACTTACATACATACATACACATTTTTCTACTCCATTGTTAAATTCTTCATAAGGGGTCTCTTAATGAAATGGTGATAAAACATCATTCATATTGCTGTAGTTGGATTGGCCTTATCCAACTGAATGGAAAGCAGTCTGAAAATATAATGTACTATCCAAATTACAGTGGGGATAGAAAAAGTAGATGCCATTCCTCAAACTCAGTCAGTCTTCTTAGACTCGTGTCTTTGGTTTATCTCATGTAACTGCTCATCTCAAGTGATCTACCAGGAGAAGCTTTTGTTCTTCATGTCCAGTGAGTCTGAGTTACCCCCACTGTCAATGGTTGACTGGGTGATGGCCCCCACAGTCAACGCATTACTTCAACCAGGTGGTCATTTACTCGTTTGCTAATTAATTCATTTGATATTTTGAAACTCGTATAGGCTTGGCCTTGCCTGACCACGAAAAACTCATAAATGGTCATACTCAAGAATTCCTACATCCTAAAGTACAAATATCGATAAGGGAAATTTAACCCTTGAAGATAAGAACCTGACTATTAAGCTGGATGTTTCTCACTTGGTCATGTTGCAAAATTATTTTTGTTTATAGTGGAAAAAGACATTTCTGGCTGCTGACATGGCTGTGAACATAAAAAAAAAGCAAATTCACAGTTTTCAGCTTCTCTGACATGCAGATGCCTTGTCCTTCCAATACCACCAAAATTTGGCATGTCTCTGTGAGCTACAAAGACAATCCATGGGGAGCTAGTGAAAATTATTTGTCACGTGATATGTTGTACGTCACTCCCAGCATCCTTGTCTGATTAATAACCTTTGTGTTGTTTCTTAGTTGCTTCAGGAGTGAAACAAAGAAAAAATAATATCGAACCAAATCCACATGTTTTTCTCTCTCATTCTCTAATATGAAACAGTCATCTTGGGCTGACTTATTGCTACTATTCTATGTTTTGAAAAATGCGATGATAACAAAGCTGGACTCCCTATCCTTGACAAATCTTGAGTTATAGGCATATTAAACGCCAACACACACACACACACACACACACACACACACACACACACACACACACTATGTGCCACATATCCACACATACATTCATCTGCACATCCATACAAATACATATAAGATGCATGGGGTGCTGAGGAGGAAGTAACTAATTCTGTCGAGGTTAGAGGGAAGTGGGGGTTGGAGAGAAGAAAGAGCATTTGAGAATTCTCCTTGAATTGGGTTTTGAAGATTGATAAAGAGTTATTCAGACCGATCTAGAATTAATGACACTCCAGGCGGGGGAAACAGTGTTACAGACAGAGCAGAGTGGGTATAACACATGCAACCTGTGATCGCAGGTGGCCGTTGCAGCCTCGGATTGATGAGATCCCTTGGGAGCATGAAGGTGGCAATTAGAGCTCACAGGGGAGAATACTTGGAAACACTGATATTCGTGGAGATGAATACCCTGGAAAAGACTGAAAAGGGGGCATTCCAGGGGCATGTGGAGAACCAGAAGAGGATATTAAAGGAGCCCAGGGAGGAGATACTGAATGAAAGGCATGTCCCAGAGTTGGCAATTCGATGATGTCATGGGGTGACGAGTTGTGAGAGCAGAAAGCAGGTAATGTCATGTCAAGAATGAATGGGAGGAGAGAAAATGCAGGCAGTGGTGTAGCTACTCATGTAGGAGGCTGCTGTTACGGAAAGCCCAATGTGAAGAGAAGGACAAGATCATATCTAGAGGGGATACAGACAACGGATAGAGTTTGCATCTGAAGAAGTCGGGCAAGGAGTCAGTAGGGAGGGAGAAGTTAAAGAAAAAGAAGTCGGTTGCTGGAAGAATGCAAGGGAAACACCAAATACTGAAAGGGGGATTAGTGTTTTGGATTTCTTCGGATAAATACTCAGAGGTGCGATTGCTGGATCGTATGGTAATTCTATTTTTAATTTTTTGAGGAACCACCATACTGTTTTCCACAGCGGTTGCACCAATTCGCAGTCCCACCAACAATGTAGGAGCGTTCTCTCTTCTCCACATTTTCTCCGACACCTGTTGTTTGTTGATTTTTTGATGATGGCCATCCTGGCAAGTGTGAGGTGATATCACAACATGGTTTTATTTTGTCAAAAGATACACACACCCCTATGTTCATTGCAACGTTATTTACAATAGCCAAGATATGGCAGCAACCTAAGCATCGATCAATAGGTGAATGGATAAAGAAGATGTGGTGCATATATACAATGAAATATTACTCAGCCATAAAAAAAAAAAATGAAATCTTATCATTTGCAATGACATAGATGGACCTAGAGG
>NW_011888852.1:2635928-2640227 GCF_000151845.1 Pteropus vampyrus | reverse complement strand
GCTTGGGGAGATGAGTGAAAAAGGGGAAGGGATTAAGAAGTGCAATTTGGTAGTTATGAAATAGTCAAGGGGATTTAAGTACAGCATAGGAAATATAATCAATAATGTTGTAGTAACCAAGTCTAGTACCAGGTGGATACTAGACTAACTGGGGGGAATCACTTCTTAAATTACATAAATATCTAACGACTGTGCCGTACACCTGAGACTAATATAAAATAATATCGAATGTCAACTGTAATTGAAAATAAAAAAGAAAAATAAATAAAAGCAAAAAGACCCCCATAACTGATGAAGGAATGAGCTCGGGAGAGACAGGAGTGAGGTAAACACAGGTGAGGGAGGAAACGAGGGAAGCTGTTGAGCCTCTGAGCCTGCCAGCAGCTACTAACATGAGAAGAATAATCTTTTTATTATAAAATAAAAAGATTATTTAAAAAATACCAGACTTCAGAAACAAATGAAGAGAGACTTTCAGAAGAAAAGGACCATTGAAATAGGGCTGTAAGTTTGGCCCTGGAGGTGAAGACGAGTTTGTCCTTTTAGAGGGAGGGAAGAGGAAGATCAAGAAGATCGTTTTTCTCAACCTCTACTTTCCAGTACTTTCCAGGGAGGAAAAGCAGGGGGCTGCTCTGACTTTAGCAACTGAACTATTTCTTCCAAAACATTAATACCTTTGGTGCTTTTATTCATGAATCTTTTACATTTGAATCATTCAAAATACTTGATAACATATTAGTTTTTTAATGGAACATCGTAGTAGTTATAATCAAAGAAAAAAAAAACATTTTAATTTAGAGCCAAACACAAAAGTTATTTACATACCTAATCAAAGGGACAAAGTACAGTACACAAACGCTTATTTTTACCTGTCAAGCAAATCTTTGGCAATTTGTATTTTAGATTCAACATATTTCGCTTTCCATTGCAACTGATATTCATGAAATGCAATGACGGGAGTCTAACAGCAATTTTAAAAAGATGAAGGATCTTTCCCTTAATTAATACCTACAAAGAGATTTAATGATGAAAAGTGCCATCAAGTGCCAAGTATTATTAATTATTTTCTGCAGCAAGAAGCCGAGAATTCTCATTATATACTGTTTTAAATATTATAAAATATTTACAAAATAAGTTTTAAAAATTACAAACAAGCCAAGTTAAAAAAAAATTTTTCCTTTTTAGGTAAAACTAAGATCAAAACCCCAAGGGAAGCTCATTTGCATCATATATGAGGAGCCTTGAAAAAATGCTCCCAGGACACCTGGCACTTCACTTATATTCTTTTTTCATACCCTTGTAGCCCCACATAAACTCAAGCGCACGTTAGTATGTAAATTTGGGCACAAATTTTAATTTTATATGGTGGGAAACAAGTGCCGGGGTTCCATCCTCCCCATCTTTGTTCAGCCACCTTCTTTGAGATTATCCCCTGAGGACAGGTTCTCTGTGCCAGCTTCTAAAATTCCCTAACTTTAGGGGAGGAAAAATGCAAAACCATTTACGATCTCTGGGTCCGGTCCAGGTTGGAGTTAGTTCCCAGTGCAGTCCCAGGCTGGTCCAGAAGTCACAGGTCAATTCACTTATTTAACTGAACACGAACTTCCTGCCATGCATCATGCCGGTTCCCATTCTCAAAGTATACATTGTCTACTAACGCACTTCCCCGTTTACTTCCCTGTTAGTCTGTTTGAGCTACTGTAAGGAATCACCACAGACTGGGTGACTTAAACAACAAGTTTATTTCTCACAGTTCTGGAGCCTAGGAGGTCCAAAATAAGGGTCCAGACAAATACGGAGCCTGGTGAGCATCTGATACCCGGCTGTCAAGTGACTGGGCACTCACATGGAGGACGGGACTAGGGGGCTCTCTGGGTCTCTGGTATGAGGGCCCTCACCCCACCCATGGAGACTGCTCTCAGGACCTAATCACCTCCCCAAGGCCACCTCCAAACACTATTGCTTTGAAGATTAGGTTTCAACACGTGAATTTTGGAGGGACACAAACAGTCTATAACGACTAGATTCTTGTAGGGAACTGCCTGGGCTACTGGGGGACCAGATGCTCCCTGGGGTTACAACCAACCCCTTGTTCCTGTATTTGCCTTCAGGCTGGCTGGTTGCTTGGCATCACCTCTAAATCAGGGGTGGATGACACGTGGTTTCCTGATTTTCCTTCAAGTTGCTACTTTGCTTGTAAGAGTTCACTTCCTTGGCATCCAGATAATTATGTTTCACCGGTGCTATGTACTCCATAATTACATTATTTTCTTAATTATGCTTGATGACAAAGTTATCAAAATTCAACATGATCAAAACCAAAATAAAATCCAGAAGCAAAATGTCTCTCGCTGATCATCACAGTAATTTACATTTTGTACATTTCCTGGAGGGGAAGTAATAGACTCTTGGTTAAAACCCTTCTGATAGTGGGCTACTTTAGAACCAAATGGTAAGGACTTTAGAAAAACAATAGCTTCTCCTATGTATTAGTGATTGTGACTGGGGGTTGTCGCCAGAGGAATGGAGGGCGAGTAGTCAAAAGCGAGAGCCTGAGGGTGACGGGGAGGAAATTCACAGTGACACTTAGTGGAGCTGAGTAGTCTCCACTTTGATTTCTTCCTCTCCCTCTCCCACTCCCGCTGCTTCTGCTCTTCTCTCTACCTATTTCCCCTCCTCTTCTCCTCTTCCTCCTTCTGCTTGGGCTTCTTCTCCTTCCCCTCCTCCTCTTCCTGTCTGCTTCCCATTTTCCATTCCTCCCCTCACCCCTCCGTAACAGGCATTCAATCTACGTAACTTGACTCAATGTGAATTGGAGGCCCCTGTGTTAACTAAAGTTTTCTGTCCCCTGAAATTCCCAGGAAATTGAGAGAGGATATCTAAGAGTAGCAAAAGTTTTTGGGTATGGTCCAGATAAGACTTGGAGAGATATCTGAAGTTTCGATCAAGGACACTGTCATCAACTTGGACTTAGAGCTTGTCTGTGGAATTTCAATGGGACTCACTCAGCTCTCCGGTATTAACAGGAAGAGTTGTACTTAGAACACACAAGAGTAAAATTTTATTCAAAAAGGCACAAGATAATATGGTGAGGGATTTTACTCTTTTCCAAGTGAAGCCAATTTTCTGGCCATTGGCTTGCTGGGAGTTCTCGTTGGCAAAGTGATCCTCAGCAACCTGATTTAATTGACAGCTCTTCTTACTTTACATTTATGCTCATGCATCCCATCACTTGAGGGTGACTTAACCTGCAAGAATACTTTTTTAATTCAGGAAAGGGTGGTGTCTGCTTCAAATAATAAATCCTAAGAATTGCCTTTATATGTAGGTAGCATGGGAAGTATGATTTGAATAACGTAATGGAAGAAACGTTGGGGATACTACTCCAATTCTCGCTGCTAATTCGCCTTCCTTGGTGTCTGAAATACCGTCATTGGAAATTCTTCTTTGGGGCCCCTCTTGTCAATGAAGAAGTCTAGATGGAACTGCCTGTTCAGGTAATTCTTATGAGGGTAATAGGAACTCCCTAATTCTGCTCTTCTCCTTTTCTCTCCAGACACTCGGAGATCCCTAATCCCTGTAGAAGGTGTGGTATTGAGGAGAAAAGAAATGGCAACCAGGTGAGTTAGGAGGTGAGTTAAGAGGCACTAAAGACTGACTTTATCTGCTTCACTGTTTGGGGGAGGGTTGGCTTTTAACCAGGATGCTGTTTGGGTACCAGGAATCTTGTCCATTGGAGGGAGCCTCTTCTCAATGTCATGTTGAAAGGAAGTACCACAATTGCTTCTTCTTTGTTTCTAGGTCAAGGTATTCCCAGTCTTAAGGTGTGATCCTTTGCAAATTATTGCTGTTCTCAAGCTCTCTGCAGGCGAGATTATGTATTGCAACAGGGAGCTTTTTTGCTTATTATCTTTTGTAAGACACCAAGCATTAAAGATACTTCATCAAGTCAAGTGAGCCATTTAGAGCCACTGAGTGTCTTACCCCACGAACCACTATGGGATCCAGCCTGGATATTTCATTACCTTCTTTGCAGATATATTGAAACAAGATGCTAATCACCACACGTTTCTTCCCATTATACATATTTGCATTCACTTTCTGGGCTGAAATGGTCTTTCCAAGGTTCATATGGGAATAATTTTTCTCTCCAACACTCCTAGATTTATAGAATTTCTATTTTACATGGCCTTGTGCCACATACTTAGCTTAAAGTTAGGTAAAATGGAGAGAAAGAGAGAGAGAGAGAGAGAGAAGGAAAGAAGAAAGAAAGAAAGAAAGAAAGAAAGAAAAAGAAAG
>NW_011888852.1:2634037-2635597 GCF_000151845.1 Pteropus vampyrus | reverse complement strand
GAGGAAGGAACAGCCTAGCATCAGCAGAGAAGAGAAAGAAATGAAAATATAAGCAGATAATTTGCAATGTAGAAAGAAAGTTGGAGAAGTTTTTGTCACTGAGGGTCTGTGTAATATATTTCTTTGAATGACCCTTTCTGTGGATCGGAGCAATTGCTCATTTGTACTGAGGACAGGTGCTTTAGATTAATTCTGGAAACTTCGATACTGCAATGTGCTAAGTTTTAATTATTTCTCTTCCTGCTTGGTATATTAATGTTGTGATTACCCTTGAAAGTATATTACCAATGATGATTTATGCAAAACCCAGTCAGCTCCACAGCTTCATCAGTTTCAATTAAGACGCGCCGCGGAGGGAGCGCGCGGCTGCGTGTGGGCCGCGCATCGCCGTGACTCTGGCGAGCAGGTACAGCCCGTTTACTTACAGCACAGCCTTCCTTTGTTTATCATTCTGGCAGCATCCCTTCTGTGGTGCAGCCAACCACTGAGAGGGGAAATTGTAGCGATTTGGTCGGCTGGCCTTGGACTCAAACTGAAACCAGCCAGGACAATGTATTTTATCTCTACTTCTCTGCTGATATAGGACATTCTGGGGCCAGACCTTCCTTCTTTTGAACCGTTCAAGGACTGAACTGGCCAAAAGAACCCTTGAGACGTTATTCTCTGATTTCCATGAACAACATTTGGTGACTCTCCGGGGCCTGTGGTTATCTGGAGTTAATGGTAAAGTATGTGCACTTTCTAAAACGAAGCACTGTTTTCCAAGCTCATTTATCTCAATGACTTCCAGTATCAAGAGGCCATAGGGTTTTTCATGGTGCGTCCCCAGTAGCCGGTCTCTCTAATTACTAATTTGGCTGCACAGTTATTAAAATCTCCTGTCTACCTGGCAGCCCTTCCTAAATCTCTTCCAAACGGTGTCACTAAGTCAGCCTGCCAGGTCCAGGAGTGGCTCTTCTTTCTGAGCACAGGAGAAATGGGCAGCCAAACCCAATTTCAGTGGCAGTTTTATTTTAATCACATTTGGAAATTCCCGACTACAGGCTGCCCATTTATAAAGTCAAGGGAGCCTGTACCTGCCAAGTGAGAGCTTTCTGGACAGCTTGCCAGGAGCAAGACCTAATTTCCAGAAAAGGAAGGAAACTGCATCTACCTACATCTGTTTTTTACAGAGACCCGAGGCTGGATGGGGTCATCGAACCATGGAGCTGGGGGACCTATATCCAGATCTATATCCCAATATCTGGGGCTCACGCATGGTCTCAGATTCATTCTTCTTTGCAAATTCATCTCCTGGGCCCTCCCCTCATGCATCGTAGGCCTCACACACAGACTCAAAGGTACCAAGAGTCTTCATGCCTCCAGCTTTTTCCCTATCTGCATAAATCTCCTGAAAAGTTTTGCTCCTGTAATTCGAATGGGCAGTTTTTGTTAACTTAAAAATGGGTTAAAAAATCCTTTAAGCCTGTGCTTAAACATGTCTTCCTCAGAGGCCTTTGACCTCCATATTGTTCTCCATCCTATCTTGTTTACTTCCTTATGGCATTTGCCACGATTGGA
>NW_011888852.1:2630352-2632767 GCF_000151845.1 Pteropus vampyrus | reverse complement strand
TATGGACCAGTACTGGTTCATGGCCTATTAGGAACCGGGCTGCACAGCAAGAGGTGAGCGGAGGGCAAGTGAGCCAAACTTCATCTGGATTCGCAACCACTCCCCAGAGCCAGCATCACCGCCTCATCATCAGAAATAAGATTCTTAGAGGAGCACCGGTCGCTGGTGCCGGGAAGGTTGGAGACCGCTGGCGCACAGAACACAGACAATGAGTCTAGATATTTCTTGAGAATGGTATCGGGAGTTTCTCAAATGACCAAAGCCTAAAAGTACAGGGTTAGCGATTTTCTTCTTTGGAATCAGCGTTCCTTTTCTGGTCCCTTACAGAAGTGAATATGCTCTTAGGGTGCTGTATCCCTCAGGGTTCAGACAAGAAACAGATGGTACACTCAGAAAGTCTTAGCCGAAAAGGTTTTAATGGAGATATGGGTGGAATTGAAGGAACTCAGAGTGGGCGGGAGGAACCCAGGACAACAGCAGCGAGGAACCAGTACTGCCCTTAGAACAACATGAGACAATTTCAATGACAGATAACAATACAGAATAACATTGCATCTCATTGTTTGAGTCTTGACCCTGTGTCAAGTCATGTATTAATTAGACTGATTGCTGGCTCTAGAGAAGCTTATAGTCAAGTTGTGGGGAGAGACATCACATAAGCTACTAACTGCAGTTGTCCTCAAACTTTAGCTTATATCAATATTAAGAATCTGGCTTGTTAAAACACAGACTTCTGGGCCCTGGCCACAGAGGTTTTGGTTCAGTGGATAAGAAATAGGGCCTGAGAATGTGCATTTACAACAAATTCCCAGGTGACGCCGATGTTGGCGGTCCAAGGCCACACATTGAGAATCACTGAACTATGAAATATAACAAGGCACTAAATATACATGTTTCTACAGTTATATAATGTGATGAGGATGGTACTCTACTTCTATGATCTTCTTCCTCAAAACCCATAGCCTCAATGTAATCATGGGAGAACATTAATAAAATTTCAGTTAAGGACATTCTATAAGATATGTGTCCAGTACACCTCAAAACCATCAAGTTCATCAAAGCCAAAGAAAGTCTGAGAAACTGCACAGTTATGAGGGGCTTAAGGAGACATGATGACAAAAGTAATGTGGTGTCCTGAGTAGGATCCTGGAGTAGAAAAAAATTAGGTTAAAAAATTAAAAAAAGGAAATCTGAATAAAGTATAAACTTTAGTTAATAATTAGTATAAACATGAGTTCATTGGTTGTGTCAAATGTACCATGTTCAGGTAAGACTTTACCAATAGGAGAAACTAGAGGTAAGGGACAGGAAACTATCTTAGAAAGTTTTTCGTAAATCTAAAGCTATGCTAAAATTAAAAGTCTGTTTAAAAAATACCTTTGGGCCAGTTAATAATTCGTGGGGCAAAGTGACCATCAGAGGAATATCCCGATGGGTGGATAGCTGAAAGCCAGAGGTGAAGGGGAGTCACATGTGGCCAGCTAGAAGAAACTTAACTTGTTCAGGAATATAGTAAGATGAGCCAGGTGACAGAGGAAGGGCAGGGTGGCTCTGTGAAGACCCTACCGAATCCTCACAGATGTAAGAGACAACATTTGGTCATGGACATACGAGTTGTGTTGACTCTGGGATACAATCAATCACATTAGCCACATAACACTGGAACTTTTCTCTGAATTCACTACTGCCACCTCCATTTCCCAGTGTTCCCCACCCACAAACAAAGAGAGGCCAAAAGAAGTAAAAGTGAAGGAGGACCAAGGAAGAGAGAAGAAATCAACCACCCATGTCCCCGCTGGAAATCCCAAGTCCCCGTGTGTCCTGAGCTATAAGGAGAAGGGATAAGCTTTCTGCCGAATGACAGAATCAATCATTAAATCACTAATAGTAGATCTCTTTAGACTTTTAGTTTCTGCATGCACCATTTGTTAATACCTGAAAATGACAGGAAAGCTATAGGCTCTCCCCGAGATTACAGAGAAATGGAGGGGAAAACCTATCCCAAAATGTAAGTCTGAAAGGCAGAAATGACCAAAAAATCAAGTTACTTTCTGCTTGTTATCTTGTTTTTGGTTTTTTCAACTAACTTGCTACAATTCATTGTGCTGTGTCTTATTGAAGGTATGGGTAAGAGAATTAAGTAAAATTATAGAAGCAGCATTTAAGGTGGATTGGAGCGATGAACAAGTTTTCCACATGAGAAGGCCACTAAGGGGTGCTGAATTAAAGCAAAGGGGAGGAATTTCTAGGTTGCAAGTATACATGCCCACGTGCAAACATACACACACACACACACACACACACACACACAGATGACGCGAAGGTAGGACATGGTCAGGGCAGGGCAGGTATCGAGTCACGCGTGGTACAGCACAACTTGCCCGTGGCATACATGGAGGGGTGTTCAGTACAGCT
>NW_011888852.1:2626717-2629212 GCF_000151845.1 Pteropus vampyrus | reverse complement strand
GGGGTCCTGTAAACAGAGCATGCACACGTGATGATTGCAATTTACAGTGTTTTCTTTTCACTCAAAATTCCTGTGAGGAAGAAATAAAATGATTTCATTGGCTAGGAATTTCTAGTTCTAAAAGAGGTACACATGAATGATAAATTGAGCATACCTAGGAACTGTGTTGATGAGAAGTAGACATATATAAACAGCTCACGCTTTTACAGGTAACAAGCTTGTAAGAATGCAAATTGTTCATCAATGGGGTTACAGACTCAGTTCTGTTTGCAAATGACTTTGCATGTGAATGGACCATGAGAGAAACAGGCATACAAAATAAGTAAAATAATAAGACATATGACAATTCAGGATACTGACACCCTGAAGTAAAAATAACCTCATGCAAAATATTAGAGCCAGTAATTTACTCATTTCTTGCCCCTTCCAGCCTTTCTTTGATTTGCTAGTAACAACTTGAGCTTCTCTTGAATAATCAACCTAGTGAACTTTTCCCCATCATTGTTGGAGACCTGCAGTCAGGCCCAGACTGAGTAAAAATTGTTCAGTAGATGCAGAATCCAGTAAGGTCAGAAACAGTTGTCTCTCTTTCTCCATTGTTATTACTGGCTACTTGGCTAGAGAAATAACATTTTTGAGATCTTAGTATGTATCAGACACTGTGAAGGGCATTTTCCCTCAAACTTCTGTCTCTCCAGTTAAAACCTGCTTTTAGAGGAGGATCTAATATATGTAATTAGTAACTAATTAATCACAAATTAATAAGAAATAAAGAAATGAGAAGTTATGTGTTAGGGTAGCCATTATATTTCCATTTTAAAATGATTCAACTTAGAGCATTGCGGGGCAAAACTAGTCTTGGGGGAGTGACACAATTATTAATTATATCAAAAAGAGGTACAAGTTTTAAAATATTGAGAAATACTGACTGAGGCCAATGCCCTGATGCCCAGTAATGACATAGTGGACCTCGACTCACTGGAGAGAAGCCACATCACACACAGTTTGTGCCCTGGAAGAACATGAGGACACCTGCATCTGGCCCTAGATCTTTAGGTATCAGCCAGGTGATGGGACCTACTGCATATCTGTTTTCACATGCGAGCTATTCACACTTACGTCTCTTAGTTTTCCTTTAAATATGAAGGCTATATTGAAAGGCTTTATTTTTGGATCCCCCATTCCCAGATATACCTTCGTGGGGCACCCCAAAATGGATTGACTCTTTGGGGGGCTCCCAACTTGCCTGAGCAGTGTTTTCACATGGTTGCAAGTCTGATTGTATTGCAAATATAGAAATAAACATGTTATGTTTCATGATATCAACTGTTTTTCTCATCCTTTGATTTAAGTTAAGTTAGTAACTTTCCGTAATATTTAATAAAGTCTCAATCAAATGCAGCCCAATTTTCTCCTGAAATAAAACTCTATTTTAAATAATAGAATATTTATGCCAAATTTGGCCCCTTCAAAATAACGGAAGACATAAATTTTTACCAGAGTTATAAGCTTTGGAAAAGAGAAGGTTAGTAATGAAAAATGTCATACAAATGGAATAACTAATGCCAATAACAAATGTCATCTCGATAATGCCGGTTACACAAGGCAGGATTAGCATGCAGGTCACATCAAAGCTCAGCTCTGAATGGGGTCGAAGCTTGCTCACTCAGTACCTTTGGTTTCCAGACTCTATTATCTTGCTTACTTAGTAAATTTAATGTCGTGTAATTTATTTTTTATTGCCTCATTTGTAAGACTCTTTCTTCAGCCCAAGATATCTTTAAGGGCTTGGACTGCCTATTATACTCAGATGTCCATTTTAATAAAAGAATAACTCTTGTTTAAAAAGATGAACAACAAATACTACAATTTATTGCAGCCACAAAGAAGGTGCCACATTATGTTCCAAAATTACCAAGGCAAGGATGGACTGAGGGCGGGAGAATAGCATAAGCTATTAAGCAGTGAATAGTGCCTTCAACAAGAAGACCTCTATCAAGGTATTAAAAGAAAACACATTCCTATCAGCGTCACCTTTTTTTCCTCTCTTGAAAGATTGGGGTCTTTTATAACTGATTTACTCAGATATCATTTCTCTGTTCAGAACATTTCTTTATGTATTTTTTTCAGTTAGCGCAAATCCCATTATTCTTCCTCTCTTCCACCTTCCTAACCCTCATCCTTTCTACTGCCATTACCGTGAACCGAATTTGTCCTTGTAAATCAGCAATGAATCATACTTTTCGCAAAAGACAAACACGAGGGAACACAGTCAACACATTTGCAAATCCAGAAAAGCAATATTATCCCTTCAGGGAAAAAGAAATGACAATAATTAGACAAATCAGATAAGTTCAAGGTCTAACCTATACAGACAAGATTCTGTAAACAGAGGGTACTGGGATGTCTTATCATTTTAAAAATTAAATCTGACAACAAACTAGGATTTATAAATAGCCTACTCTGTGCTCAAATTTGAGGAGAGACGGGATAGG
>NW_011888852.1:2612105-2623142 GCF_000151845.1 Pteropus vampyrus | reverse complement strand
GGAAATTATAGAGGTGAAAGAAAATGGTTTATGCTACTATATACTGAATAACAATTTTAATGGAACTTTTTTTTCTTGGCACATGCTACTTTCCAGAGCCTTGCCAGATTTCTGGATCAGCATATTTCCTGGTTAGGGCCTTTGGGGACTATTATATTATTGCATAGCTCGGCATAAGGTGCTTGGGGGCCTCCCCTGCTGTATTTTCTCTTTAAATCAGCATTCATAGTTTGGTACTTAGCAGTTTACAATGGTTAAGTCAATAATGACTTTTCTTTTTGACAAATACGTTTAATTTTGCATAAAGGTAAACATATCAAACGTTTAGTCACTGTGCTGGGCCTCGAGATCCCTGCTGGGACTGAGTCCCACGCACCGTTTTCTGAGGCTCATTTCCTCACATTTCAGGCTCTCTGAGGATCCAGGAACCACACTCCCAGAGAGCAGTGGAAGGACCCAATGCCTGGGGTGAGCGTGGGGTCTCATCTAGCACCCTGCAGCCTTGACGCCCAGCAGGAAGGCACTAGAGGGAAGTGTTTTTTTCCTTCCCAGTGAGATTCCAGGTATTTGCAGTCCTCTGCTCAACTGCAGTAGAATACTTTCTTTGAACCAACACTGTGTGGATTCTGCTCTCTGAAAAAGATGATGTCAATGATTTTGGCAAATAAAGACATCAGAGAGGGACAGAAGCCATAGACAGATGAATTGGAAGGGCATGTGTCCGAGGACATGTAAATTAGGTCAGCAGATCATAGCGACACTGCAACTGAGCATCTTGCTTTCTTGAGTGCAGTACACAATACTATTTCATGAGCTGTTTTCTCTTGTCTATTTTACTTACTTTCAGAAGCAGCTTTATGGCGATCTAGTACCCTAGTAACCATGTTCTTCTAAAGACATTCTCCAGAGATTGGGATTATCTTTTCTCCGTGCTTAGCTCACTTAGTTATGCGGTATGTTTTGAAATCTTGGAAATTAGAACATCCCTACAAAAATGATCTCACATTCGGTGGTTTGAAACACACTGGTAATGACTCCTGTAAGCTATTATGCTAATACTTAGATAGAGGAGAATCCATTGTGTTCTATAATTAGATGTATTCCTTTATTTCAGTAGAGAGAGAGAGAGAGAGAGAGAAGGAGGGAGGGGGAGAGAGACAGACAGACAGACAGACAGAGAAATAGAAGTGGATTCTTTTTTGCTATCTTCTCACTCTCTACCCAGTCAGTGAGTCAATAGCCGCTCTAGAAGACTGTCACCTCCATAAGCCCAACCTAGACATTTCTAAATTTTTTTTTTTCTAAAATTCAGTTCTTTAAAGAGAGGGGAAAATGGAGAATATATAGGAAGACTTTTTATGTAACATATGTGTGTCTATTTAAGTTTTCTGTGAGGGACTTCTGATACTGAGAAAGTTTAATATTTCCTAGAAAAATCCTTTTTTTTTTTGTTTGTTTTTTTTTGTTTTTTTTTGACAGATAAAGAGTCTAATAGGTCTTTTGGTTCTGGGAATAAAATTATTAGATAAGAAATATAGCGATTCAAAGTAGTTTTGCTATGGCCTCTTCTTTTGGGTAATTAACTGGTATTTTTGTTATTAGTGTAAAAGCAGTGGTATTGAATGCACATGAAAAATAACATTATATGATATTATTGTCAATTGTTAAATATGAAATTAATGTCATGTGTTTGCACAGCTAGTTCAAAAGGTGTACTTTGTTGGTCGTATTTACAAATATGCTGATATTCAAGGAACTTATTTATTGCAAAGTCTCCCTCTGCCTTTAAAATATTTTAAAACTTGTCTGGTTTTTATATGTAGATTTCCTTGAGATTATCTAAAAAAAAAAAAAATGTGGTTCCAAATACAAACAACCATCTATAGAGCAGTTCCAAAATAATTATTTGCATATTTTATGATTTCATAAGAAATCTTTCTCATTTCTCTGAAATTGTTAGCAGCATCCTGCCCTACAAAGCTCTCTCCTGTATTACAGAAGCTAAAAGTCTAAAAGCTACATTTTTCAGACACCTTTGGGATCACGTATGCAAAGGCTCGGAACATATTCCTTTGTAGAAAGGCAGTGGTTTGGTGTTATCAGAACGCAAAGGACTACTCGGGATGATGGGGTTTCTAAAGGAGATATAATAATGGCAGCACCAGGCATGGTTTTAAGTGCTTCACATGTACTAATTCATTTATTCCTCATAACAATCTTCTTTTAACAGGTAAAGAAAGTATGGCATAAAGAGATTAATTTGCTCAAGGGGCCACGTAGAAAATAATAGATGTGTTTTGTTTTATGGTGTCAGAATTACAAAATCCCTTTAAGACGCCACAGAACTTCTTCACTGAAGAAATCTATAAAACTGTTTTGAAGGACATAAAAGAAGACTCAAATAAATACTGAGAAAAACAGGTTTCTCTATGAAAAGTCCTCAGAGTGTAAACATTAATTCTCCCAAATTAATCTATAAATTCAATTTAATTCCAATTGAAATCCTTTCATGGTTTTAAATGATGTTTTACAAGGTAATTATTGCGTGGAATTGAATTCACCTGGAAATAATTTTATCTGGGAGATAAAATTCCCAAGGTTTGCCATGAAATTTCTGAAAAAATATTTGAATGATGACTTTTGCTACTAGATATTGAAAAATACTATAGTGATTAAAGCAATGTGGTAATAATGCAGGGGCAGACAAGTGATAAATGAAATAAGCATGGAAGTCCAAAAATAGACCTTGCATGTTACCAACATGGCGTTTATGAGGGAAAAGTGTGGATTTTTGAAAAATGATGTTGGAACACCTTATTAACCATTTTCAGGAAAATGAATTTGGACACATACACACAAAAAAATTCACATGAAATAAAATGCTAAAATTTATTATGAAAATGTTAGAAGAAATAGTGAAGAATTTCTAAAAATAATTTTAGGGTGGACATGTAGCCTTCTTAAGAACATAGAAACTCCTGGATTTATAGAGGTAAAATTGTGATTTTAGTTGCCCGTCTAAAGAGAAAAGAAAAATTCTCACATATGATTAAAGACAGCGAAAATAATGAAGATGGAGAAAAATACATAACAACGGCTGAATATAAAAACACGTGGCCACACATCTCCAATGACCCTTCATGGCTGCCTTGGAAAGTGTCGTACTGAGGTCACACTGTCCAAGTTGAAGAGGTCACTCAATCTCTTCTCTTTACAAACCTCCAACACCTACTCCTTCCTTCTTGTTCCCAACCAAAGACCTGTTTCACTGAGAAAATGGAACAGGTTAGAATGAAGTTTCTCATCCTCCTGTCTAGCATCTACCAGCCCACCTGCTCTGCACCTGCAGCCTTTCCTTTGTTACCTGGTGTTACAAATGGGTGAACAATCTGCACTCTCACCTAAGGCCAGACTCTCCACTAGGACCCTGGGTCATGTGGCTTTTTACCTACCCAAGGACTTTATTTCTAGAATTGTCCTCTCTTTCTCCTACATCACTAATTTAGATTCTCCATTGGCTCCTTGTCATTAGCACAAAATCCTCCTAGAAAAACATCTGCCGACTTACATAAATAAAATAAACCTTTCCTTGACCTTGCATTTTCCTTTGGCTATTATCTTATTTTTCTGTTTCTCTTTAGAACAAAATTCCTCAACAATGGACTTGCTATGTCCTTTCTCCCGCTCCTGTTCACTCTATAGCCCAATTCATTTAGAATTTTCCCTCCTTTCATTAAAACCTCTCTTCTCAAAGTCACCAATGACCTTCACGTTGCCAGATATAGTATTTCTTCTAATTCTGCAATATAATCTAATTCTCTACGATTTAAACTCTGAGCTTGGAATCTGGCACAGCTATAGCTCCTGTCATATTATATCGCTCAAAGTTGTCACAGAACTCAGCCCAATCTGAGGTCAGAGCACAAAGGAGTACTTGGGGATGACGAGATTTCAAAAGGAGAAATAATAGTAGCAGCTAATTTTTGCATAGCATTTACTGTGCACCAGGCACTGTTCTAAGTGCTCCCTTGGGCTTCTGGAACCCCACCCTCTCCTGGTTTTCTATCGCCCCACTGGTCACTTTTTTTCAGGTCTCCATGATGGATCCTCCCCTTTTACCCCCTCCACGGACACTGAAGTGCTTTAGGACTTGGCCTTGGGCAGCTTCACTTTCCTGCCCACACTGACTTCCACACAGTTCCCTAGCTTGACATGGAACACCACACACCGATGACTCACAGACTCTTGCCGCCTCCTTCAACCTCCTCTCCCTTGAACTTCAGACTCTTCCACCCACTGCCTATGCGACAGCAAAATACTGAATAGGCTTTTCAAACTTAATACGTACAAAAGCGGTCCCTTGCTTTCCTCTCTAGTCTTCTCCATCTCTGCAAGGGTCTCCATCACTCACCTAGGGTTTAAGCCAAGCACCATGAAATTACCTTTTCTCTCTTTCTCGTCGTATCCCACATCCAATCTATCAGCTGTTCTTGTCAGTTTTATATTCAAAATTACCTACCATATGCTGCAGTAACCTACCACATGATCCTCCTCTGACTTTTCCCAACTCACTCTCACACACGCATGTGAGTATACACGCGCACATCCACACAGACATAGTCTACTCTTCACAGGAGCCAGACGAATCTTTTTCAGATGGAAGGGAGATTGAATTGCTCCCCTATGCAAAATCCTTGATTGCTTCCTTTCTCCAATGAAATAAACCCCATAGTCCATAACGTACAAGGACGTTAATTTTCTGGGCCTGGCCTTCTCTCTAGGCTGGTGTCTTAGCATCCTCCTTTTTACTTGCAGTCCTCCAGCCACACCGGCTTCCTTGCAGTTCCTGAAACGGAGCCATCATGCTTCTGCCTCAGGGCCTTCACACATGCTACTTCCTCAGATTAGAATGCCTTTTTTTTTTTTCTCTAGGTAACAGCTCACGTCAGCCCGCAGATGACCTCCCTAGGTTCCCTATCTAAAATAGCACGCTACAGCATTCTATATATCTCAGCCTATTTTATTTTTCTTCATAACACGTATAACATTGTGCTATTTGTTTATTGTATGGATTCCACACTAAACTATTAACTCCAAGATAGTGATACTTTTTCTTATTCATGGCTGTATTCCCAGTACCTAGAATAATGTCACTAAATGCTCAGTAAATATCTCTTGAATAAATTAACAAATAAAAGACAAGCTACAGACTAAGAGAAAAGTATTTTTAACATATAACAAATATTCGAATTTAGCAGATAACAAATATTCAAAATACGAAGAGCTGCCACAAATCAATACGCACAAAACGACTATTCAATAGAATAATTAAACAAGTATAAATAGTAAACACACTGAAAAAGAAGTTTAAGTAATAACAAACATAAGAGAAGATACTATAAACTTTACAGGTAATGAGAAATATATCAGTTAAACCAATGAGCTACTACTTCTTTTTATTCAGAGTGGCCAGATTTAAATCATTGACAACATCCATTGGTGGCCAGTGGTTTTAGAAATGAATATTATTGTGAGTTTAATAAATACGAATGGGTAAAGGTTTTTAAATATTTTTGGAGGATAATTTGATATTTTGTGTCACAATGTTTAGAGTATATGCTTTTGGCCCAACAATTTGACTCCTATGAAACGAAAATTTACAGTGACTACTCCACACGTATAAGGCAATTTAGAGCAGCATTGCTTTGTTTAGCAAAAATCTAGAAATAATGTAAATATCTGTTAATAAGGAAGTGGTTCACTTTGTGGTAGAGAATGGAATAAAGGTAGGGAATAAAGATGAGGTCTTCAAATTTTATTTTATATAATTATGTGCTGTATCATTTTTAACAATGAAGGACTATACAGTTATTTTTGAGAAATCCATCATAATTGGAAACTGTTTCATAAGTGAGAACTATGTGCAAGTCCAGGAGGCCTATTAAACAGCCCGTGAGAGGAAGAAGTTATCTGGTTTTTTATTACAACAAAACAAATTCCATAATTTAGTGTCTTGTAGCCATCTGCGATATTTCAGTTTTGTGAGCCAGAAATTTGAGCAGGGCTCAGTGCATGGTTCTTCAGCTCCACATGCACTGACTGAAGTCACTCAGAAGTGTTTGGCTGGTGACGAGCTGGTCAGGACCATCCAAGATGGCTTCCTTCGCAGGTCAGGCACCCTGTATGGCAAGGGTGGTAGATTGGTTCAGCTGAGACTGGCAGAAGGAGCACCTACATGTGGCCTCTCCAGGATGGCAGTCATAGGGAGGTAGACTTCTTAAATAGTGGTGACAGTGTGAACAGAAGCAGGGAGCCGAGAGTCAGGAGGCGGAAGCTGTTGGTATCAAGGTTTGGGCTCTGAATTTGGCACAGTGTTAACGTCGGCCACATTTTATTGCTCAAAGAAGTCATAACATTCATGCATATTCAAGAAGAAGGGCCTAAGCACCACATCTCAATGAGGAGAGTGTCAAAACTTTGAGGCAATCCCAAATGAATTTCAATGATTAGTCCTAGCCATCTATCTATGACTCTTGATCTTGTACATCTTCCATTTATAGATCACTAATGCTGGCTCCAACCGTGCCCGTTCTTTTGTTGGGCAAACCGGTGTGTTCAGATTGACATAACTAAATAGAGAAATTCAGTAGAAACCTAGAGTCTAGCCTGAGGTTGATGGTAGAGATCTGACTGGTGTCACGCATTTGAGCAGCCAAGTGTACAGGCTGACGAAAAATCTCAGGAGTGAAGGACATCACCTGAAGCATGCAGGCATGGGTCAAAGGTAACTTAAGGACCATCCTAAATCAGCACTGTGGTGACTATTTCCCCAAAACCTGGGATGAGGACGAGAGAAGTTAGATTGTTGGTGTGAGGTAGGGATGATATGATGGAATGTTAGGAGGGCAGTGTTTTCTGGTGGTCTCATATGTTGGCATTTATTTTCAATGTACTGTGAACTTCCCAAAGACACATAGGAAGTGGAGAGGTCTTACGTGGGGTCATCAAAGTGATCCACTATATAGTTGGATCTGCCTAGGAAGGAAAGTAAAACACAAAGGGAACTGATGGCCTGAAATAACTGGGAGACTAAATTTATTTCTCTGCAAAATTCTGTTTTTAAGAGGTTATACACAAAACCCACACTAGATATAACATCCAAATAATAAAGAACTCTTTAATTTTAATCAGAAAGACAATCCCACCCCCAGTTCCATTTCCTATCTCTCCTTTCTGTCTTTTTTTTTTTTTATAATTTGGTTTGTTTAAATTTTTATTTTATTTTCGAAAGTATTTATGAATTATTTTAAGCATATAGAAAATTCCAGAGCAATGTAAGAAATACCCATATCGTCGTTAAACTGAGTTCATAAAGGCTAGTGTTTCTTTATATGTGGTTTGCATCTCTAGTGGAAGAAATAAACTACAGATACAACTGGAGTTCTCTTTATACCTCTAACATGCCCCATCCTTTCCCTCTGAGTTCATGTGTGTTCTTACTGATCATGTTTTTTATATTTAATCTATATGTATATGTCAATTGACCCAAAATAGTATTCTTTTGTGTGTTTATATAATTTACACAAATGGTACACCATACATACTGTTCTGCTACTTTCTTTCTTCACTCTATATTATATTTTGGATAAAAATATATCAAGTGTTTTCATTTTAATGTATTTGAATTGCTCCACAGTCTTCCATCATATGATTATACTAAATGTATTTAATCATTCAACAGAGCTAGACAATTAGATTGTTTCCAACTTGGGAATTTTGTAAAGATGCTACAATATGCATCCTTGCATATATATCCGTGTACACTTGAGTAAGTGTATACTTAGAAATTGGCTGATTTCGACAATAAGAAGAAAAACCTTCAGTTCAGTCTGGCTTAGAAATGAAAACATTTACTATTTCACTTAAAAGGTAGTTTTAAGGTGGGGTTGGCTTTTTAGGCTTGGTTTATTCAATTCTCAATAAGGCCATCAAGGAGCCATTCTCTTCATCCGCATCCTTCCATCCTGGGCATTTGCAAGCATGACATCTGGACAGAACTCATCCAAAAGAGGGGACATGGATTTCCTAAGGCAATTTCGTAGGAATTATAATTTCTCCGTAATACCCCCAGCAGACTTCCTCATAATTTATTGGCTGCAATTGAGTCACTTCCAAAGAGAATATGGCTACTTTCGAGGCAGCGGGGCGGGGGAGGCGGGAACCTAATTCCTGGAACTTGGGGTAGCATCTTCTTTCCTTGAAACACATTGTATTGGTAGAAGGGCTGGCTAAGCAAACGAAATCAGGCTTCTGTTAAAAAGGCTTATGATAAAAGGAAGGGAGGCTGGTAGTCATCCTGTGGTGTCCAATGCAAAACGTTTTTAGCGTCACCAGACCGATGTTGCCGAATTGTTCTCCAAAGAATGTCTATCAATTTCAACTCCCACTAATGACACATGAGAGTTCCTATCAAATGCCCTCACCAGCGTTTAGCGCATTCAGACTTTGAGTTAATCTCAGTCTCTGGAGCATGAAATGCATCATTATTGCTCTGCTTCACTGATTACTGATGTGACTGAGCACTTTTCACATGTTTTTGGACATTGCATCTTGCTTTTCTATAAGTCATTTCCCCATTCGTTCTGTTTGACCATTTTTTTTCTATTGAGTTGTCTATTTCTTAGTGGTTTGTAGGAAGTTTTTGTATTTCTCTACACCATTTCTTTGTCAACATAGTATATGAATATCTTCTCTCAATCTGTCATTTGGCTTTTAACCTTGTTTATGTAAATAGTAGATTCTCCTGTTGTTGGATACCAAGGTTAGGGAGTTAGAAAAATAGAAGGACAGAAGGTGTGGTTGGATCCCATCATATTTTAAGTTTAAGTGTTTAGAAGTAAAGCTATTCTGTATTCAGTAGAAGACAAAGGGTTCAGGAAGTAAGCTGCTAAAATTAAAAAGCGAGGCGGACAAGGTAGTCAGTAGACTCTTGGGGTGTCTTTAATTTATAAATAACCTCCTATGTGCTAGTCTCTGTTCTAAGTGCTTTAGATATTTAATCTGCTTAATCTTTACAACAACCTTATGAGGTAAGTACTATTTCTACATCACAGATTACAGATGAGGAAACCGAGGCATAGAGCAATGAAAGTGAAGAAGGACCTGATCCAAGGACCCCCGTACTGTGGGCCTCATGGTGTTCTCGGCCTTACCTCTTCTTACTCTATAGCTTGTAAACCCCACCCAAACTTCATTTCTTTAAGATAGTTTTTTTTTTTGACTCTGATTCAAGCGGGTTTTGCCCAAATAATGGCGTTGCGACTCACTCACTCCCTTCACCCGCCTCTCGCCCTCCCTTATCCTCTGTATGCCTGCTCCTTTAATCATTAAGCCTTAGGACATACGATTAACTGAGCCTCGTGTCTATAATCATGACAATAGTTTTTGGTTGGACTTTAGAGTAAGGATAACATCTTGACTTTAGATAGGTTTCAGCCCCAAGCCCATGGAGGCAGAAGTACTACCCCACCAGCCAAGGAACCAGGTCATGGACCAGACGGGATGGCTCCATGAATGATTCCAGAAGCAGACACAATGATCAATTACCTCAATCCCTTCTAATCATCCAATCAGCAGCCCCCACGACACCAACTCCCTTAGTTTCCATGACAACTGATTTTTCCCCATATAACCTGTGCTTCCGAGATACTCAGGGTGCCAGGCCTTGAAGCGATAGCTTGCCCGTGTCTTCGGCACTTGCGATTCTCTACTAAACGCATATTCTAATTAGCCCAACTCCTGTGTCAGTCCCTTGATCGAGCAGCAGGGGCAATGTGAGCCCCGGACTCGGTTGCCCTCTGGTTTCAAAGGGACAAGCACAGACATGGGTTCTCCTCAGTCAGAATTCATGAAGCTGATTCTGAAGCCTATGTTCTTAGCTTCTGTCTATATCATCTCTTATGTCTCATGTTCATTGCTATGATGGTAAAATTTGAGGCAGAAAGAAAAGCAGAAAGGCTTCTGTATATAAGTAACTGATGGTGTGAATTTAGTTGTTTTTACAGAATTTCATATTCCCAGATTTAAATAAATTGGAAAACAAGGCATGTGAATAAATGTGTTTTTTGTTTGTTTGTTTCAAAATCAAGCTAGTTTCTTCCTTCTCTCTCTCCTCTTAGGTTCCAACTCTTTTTCTCACCACCCTCTTTGACTGTTAAAACTACTGGAATATGTCCCACTAAACTCCATAATGCTTGTCTTTTTGTCTAGTATCATCAGCATAACTCTTCAGTAACTTCAGGCATGAACATAGCCAACACAGGTAATTCTGTGTATGACACTCGCTTCTTTCATTCTTAGGCATTTTACTACTCTTATCTGGATTTTAGAAAGTGAAGAAAACATTAAAAGCCTCTGAGTTTTAAATGCCTACTATAAATAGTTTTTCCTCTTCACACAATGATGGATTTTTTTTCTTATTTTTACTGTTGTCCCCTTTAATAAAAAGTAATTTCTGATTTTTTTTTTATGTCTAAAAGACAAAAATAACCATAAAGATAATAAGTATTGAAACATCTGCAATGCAGGGGTCCCCAGCATCTGGTCCGTGGCCTGTTAGGAACTGGACCACACAGTAGGAGGTGAGTGGTGTGTGAGCGAGCAAAGCTTCCTCTGGATTTGCAGCCGCTCCCCAGCGCCAGCATCACCACCTCAGCTCCAAGTCAGATTATCAGGCATTAGATTCTTACAGGAGCACCGGTCCCTGGTGCCAAAAAGGTTGGGGACCGCTGCTGTAATGAAGAGGAGATGGTAGCCTCTTCCAGCCTGAAGAGCCAGTGAGTCAAATGCCATGCACCTTAGACAGGCTTGGTCTTTTAACTTTCAGCCACTTTGTCTAAAGTCACCATTGTCACAGTCATCCACTAGTCTTTATACACATTCGCAATCTGAGTGTAGAATTGTCACATATGGATAAAGAGAAGCAGCTTTATCGTTTGTATCAGGAAGCTGTACATTACTCTCAATTAAAGGAGACCA
>NW_011888852.1:2605939-2611185 GCF_000151845.1 Pteropus vampyrus | reverse complement strand
CTGGGAAAGGAGACAGTCGGGGCTATCAATAACTCTAAGATGAGACATAACAAACACACCCTGGAAGAATAAATAAAACATTATGAGCATCAATTACATCCATAATTACAGAGATATTAAATCACTAGGTCTACACGTTGAGCTATATAAATAGGAGTTTCAACTAGACCAGCTTTCTTTCCACACACAGAATTTAGCACAGCTTTGTGCAGTGGTTGACCTTTATTCCAAAATTATCTCTTTGTAATGAAGTTTTTTAAGTTGATTTCAAATGTCTTTTGATCTCTCTTGCTGAATTAACATCTCTCTCTCTCTTAGAGTCTTTTTCTCTTTTGTCGTCACTTAGTCGCTCTCCACCATCCCAGTGTTCTCCCTTCTTTTTAATTCCCTTTACCTATTTTTCCTTTTCAATCTATTGTATTTCCTCCATTATTGTCCACTTTCTCCTGTATCTGCAATATTGTCCCAGACACAATGCTTTATTTTCTTGTGTTATTGTCCAAATGGTGACAAAAGTGATTTTCTTTTGAAGAGAAAATACCATCAGAAGGACAATAATCTTGTCTCAAAATAATCCCTTCAATTCTGGATCATGCTGGTTCTTGGAAATGAGAACAAGTGAGTGTCTTTCTTTCTAACTGTCCAAAGCTGCTGGTCTCTCTGTATAATGAGCAGTTGACAAAGGTAGGAGCAGAGACCTGAACTAACTACTTTTCACCAGCGTAATTTCGAACACACGTATAGGAAGGGGAGCAGTGGATACTCACTGGCTGGTAATAGGATCTCTTCTGGTTCGACAAACAACGAGTGTGTGTAAGCACTCACTACTTCTGGGTATAGTCTCCTGTATTTGCCTAAGACCTTAGTCACATGCAGAATCTCTTTGGATGCCAGTCACAGGGTTGTGAGACAGTCTCGTCTTGACTGGGATCCTCCCCTCTCACAAAGAAAGAGGCTGAAGTCTAGTCATATGAAATGATGCTGTGAGCATCCCTAAGGAACTGGTACAGGAACCCTAGTCTTTGAACTCCAAATCCAGTCTCTGATCTAGCATCTAACTCTTGGTAACTAACATTTAGAACTCGAAGGGGGACATGTTGTAGCTGTTTTAAATTCATTAGATAACTTGATTTTGCACTCTAAACTGCTCATAGTTTTAAAAAGCCATTAGGAATTCAAATATAACTATTTTTTTCCTGTTTCCTCCTTCAAAATATGCTCTGCTGATTTCGATTAGGAGAAAAATATTGTAACTGTGCTTTGGCTTCTAGCTGTGATGCTTCACCAACCAAGCATGAGATGAAAGTTCAAGAAACATCAGTGGAGAAAAGGGAGCTCTCCTCATTAATAAAAGCAATTAGTGTGTCCCCAGCTGAGCGACCAACTAGCCTAGGGTGTTTTCGGTGTACTGCAGGCATCTGAGCACCATCTGTTACCTGGGCAAGCTACTCTTGGCAGGGAACTAAATATTGCCATTGATTTTAATTGTCCTCCCCACTCTATAACTCCTGATTCACAGCCGACCATGCTTAAGGGGAATTCATTCTTTGGAGAGAACTTGCACTGTGATGGCAAAAGTCATCTGCATTTTGAAAAATGAAAGTGAGACACTTAATTTCTATAAGTATTAGAGCAAAAACTTCCAGCCCAGTGACTTATTTTGAGTGAATCATAGCTGCTGGGGAATCACAGGTGGAAACAATAGTCAAACCACTGATACCTTCTGTCACATTTCTTAAAAGGAAGTCCCAGAATAGCAAGCCCAGTGTAGGCAGGGAAGGTTTGCAGATTCCCAGTGAGATTCTGGATGGGATCCCCCACTCACTGGGAGCAAGGAATCCACACAGATTGGAGAACTTCCAGCATTTCCTGGCCTTTACATGACTTCCTCATAAGTTAGCAAAGCAAAATTTGGTCAGCTCTTCCAGACGTCAAGGAATAGACACACTTTGATTTCTTTTGTTTAATGATGGGTTCGTTGTAGATGACTACGGGAATAAAAAGGTAGAGAAAAATATCATATCTGCCATGCATCCAGTCCTCGCAGGCAACTGGAACATGACCCATCACAGTCCAGAAGACGGAAGTAGCTCTAGTTGGCCTGCAACAGTCCTGGTGACCCAATAGCCAGTTAATTTCTCAGAATTCAGCTCCTCTTCCAGCTGTTTACTTTGTCTTTGCTAATGAATAACTGACCTTTATTTTTCCTTCTCTAACTCGAATTCAGCTTCTGCTTTTTTTCAGTTTCTTACTACTACCATCTCTGTGAGTCTCGACTGTTCTACGCAGCTATACTGAATTTTTGTCATTTTCTGATTGTCCAGCATTTCATCACTACCCTCCTTCCTACTCGCATCACATCCCCCTTCTAAAGAATGCTCAATTATGTGAAATAATTTTCAGTTATCTTGGTGGAGATCTTGCCTCACTTCCACTGGAGAAATTAAGAAATCCTGATCTTTCCTCTGCCTGAATTTGAAGATTCAGGGGGTAAGTGCTGACTTAGATTTTGCCAATATAATTATTTCTCCTTAAACTTCAAATCTTGGACAAATGAGACAAAATTTGAAAATGATTAGAGGGCTTATTCGTTTCAGCAACAGTAGTGTGTGCAGTATATACTGTCCCTGTGTGGAACATTGGTTTCTGTTTATTTTCCTGACTCTCTGAATTTCCTATAATCTATTTTTTTTCTGTGCTTATTGGAGATATCTTTCCAGTAAAAATCTTTTCATTGTAAAACAAAATGTAAGTGTCATGAGGACTGAGAAATTTTTCTGTTGTTTGCATTGTAAGTATTTAGTTCATTAAGCAGTGCCTGGCACAGAGTGAGTGTTCGATGAATATTTATTAAAAAAATAAATGAAAGAATAGAATGTCAATTATTGTTGCTTACAATCAAATTTCTATGATGCAATGCAGGAGAAAGAACTCAAATAGAGCCCAGTGGTCTTTCTGAGTTGAGACAGAGTTTGGAACTCAAGGCAGCTAATCTTCCCAGAATTTATGGGGTATAGTACTGAAGAGAAGGAAGCTGTACACAGGGAAGACTACGGATTTCTGCAGAGAACGTTCTTGAATGTTGGAGCAAAAGTTTACCTGTGCATGCAAGAGATGAAACTCTATAAAACTTGAGAAAGAAACTCCCCAAATTAATAGATTGAACAATTCTCCAAATTCACACAGATTTTTCTCTCACTAGTTTGGAGAAACCTTGTACTATACGGGGTGTTAGGTAGAGTCCTCAGAAAGCTCTCACTTTAGTGGTTGGGCTAAATAATATCTAGAATAAGGAGTGCTCTGGACTCATCTTAACAAAGCTTAAAACAAAACTTTGAAAGGATTAAACTGACTTGCAAGTAAATTTACTGTGTGCCCAAATGTGACACTGTTTAAAGGAATTCAACAGAATTCACCACAAAACAACAAAAATTTCACGATGTCTACCATAAAAAAACTATCAGACATTAAAGAAAGCAGAAAAATATAACCTATAATCGGGAGGGAAAAAAAAAACAATATAAAGGAAATGGTGTAATTAGCACATAGTTTTAACACCTATTATCAATATTATAAATATGTTCAAGAATATAAAGGAAAACAGAAATATGATGATAAGAAAACTGAAGATTTTCCAAAGGCCCTAATAGAACTTCTAAAGATTAAAATTACAATATAAAGTGAAAACACACTAGGAACAATTAATAACATATTAGGTACTGTAAATGAAAGATCAGAGAACTTGAAGGTGAGGTAATAGCTACTCTGCAAAATGAAGCAGCACAGTGGAAACAATGAGCAGACTCACTGAACCATGAGACACTATCAATCAGTCAAACAAACGTATAAGTAGATGACAAGGAGAGAGACAGAGAGAGAGAGAGAGAGAGAGAGAGAGAGAGAGAGAGAGAGAGCCGTTGAGACAGAAAAACACTTAAATGCATTTGTAAATACTTGTAAAATTTGCTGAAAACTATAAACCCAAATAGAAAAAGAGTTATAAATTCCAAACAAAAGAAACATTAAAAAAAGCACACTAATGCTCTTTTTATTAAATTGTCGAAAAGTTATGATACAGAGAAAATATTAAAGCACTCAGAAAAACATGGAACTATATATAAGCAAAGAAAAGATTTACAGCAGAATTCTCATTAGGAACTATGTTAGCCAGGAGACTAGCAAGAGACCAGCCAGGAGAGTAGCATCTTTTGCCTATTGGAAGACATTATCAACTAATAAATCTATATCCAATGAAAATGCCTTCGAAATATAGATGTTAAAGGAGTTTCTGGTTCGAGATGGTGACATAAGAAGACACTGAGCTCACCTCCTTCCATGGACACACCAATCTGCAGCTACCCATGGAACAAATTCTTCTGGGGGAAAAAAAAAACTTAAAAACTAGTGGAATGACTCCTGCACATTGGACAAGCAAGAAGGAAACCACACTGAAGCAGGTAGGAGAGACTGAGGCACAATCTCGCCATTAACCCCACTCCAGTTGACAAGCGCCATCTTTGGGGGTCACCCATAAGTAGGAGAAAACTCAAAACCCAGAGCTACCTGAGGAGTGAAAGAATCAAATCCCACACAAGGGACCCAAGACCTGCACTTGAGAGGTAACCTATGCAGATGACACCATCTTTCCAGCAGAAAGTAGTAATAATTTGAAATGATTTTTTTTTTTTTTAATACCTACAGCACCTGGTCTTCCTAAGTGGTCTCCCATCCAAGTACTAACCAGGCCCGACCCTGCTTAGCTTCCGAGATCAGACAGAATTGGGTTTGTTCAGGGTGGTGGCATGGCCGTAGACTGAAATGATTTCTGATGAGAATGAAAGAAGAAAGTGCCAAAGCAAAACTGCATTTGAACATCAGGAAGTCAAGAATTATGACTACAGAAGAAATGCACGACTTTAACATAGACAATGAAGATATTAAAGTTGCTAAAGATTTTGGTAACCTTGATTCAGTCATTGGTTCAAATGAAATTGCAGCCAAGAAATCAAAAGAAGGCAGAGACTCGTAAGGGTAGCAATGGAAGAATAAAGAAAAATCATGTCATCAGAGGCTTAAGCAAACACTGTCCACACCTTTATATTCCCAATTGCTACATACAGATCTGAAAGGTGGACAGCACGGAAGGCTTAGGGAGAAAACATTGATTCATTTAAATATGATGTTAGAGGAGAGCTTTACAGATGACTAGAAAGATGAACGAATGGATCTTAGAATATTGCTGGAGG
>NW_011888852.1:2604112-2605889 GCF_000151845.1 Pteropus vampyrus | reverse complement strand
CTGGTTCGAGATGGTGACATAAGAAGACACTGAGCTCACCTCCTTCCATGGACACACCAATCTGCAGCTACCCATGGAACAAATTCTTCTGGGGGAAAAAAAAAACTTAAAAACTAGTGGAATGACTCCTGCACATTGGACAAGCAAGAAGGAAACCACACTGAAGCAGGTAGGAGAGACTGAGGCACAATCTCGCCATTAACCCCACTCCAGTTGACAAGCGCCATCTTTGGGGGTCACCCATAAGTAGGAGAAAACTCAAAACCCAGAGCTACCTGAGGAGTGAAAGAATCAAATCCCACACAAGGGACCCAAGACCTGCACTTGAGAGGTAACCTATGCAGATGACACCATCTTTCCAGCAGAAAGTAGTAATAATTTGAAATGATTTTTTTTTTTTTAATACCTACAGCACCTGGTCTTCCTAAGTGGTCTCCCATCCAAGTACTAACCAGGCCCGACCCTGCTTAGCTTCCGAGATCAGACAGAATTGGGTTTGTTCAGGGTGGTGGCATGGCCGTAGACTGAAATGATTTCTGATGAGAATGAAAGAAGAAAGTGCCAAAGCAAAACTGCATTTGAACATCAGGAAGTCAAGAATTATGACTACAGAAGAAATGCACGACTTTAACATAGACAATGAAGATATTAAAGTTGCTAAAGATTTTGGTAACCTTGATTCAGTCATTGGTTCAAATGAAATTGCAGCCAAGAAATCAAAAGAAGGCAGAGACTCGTAAGGGTAGCAATGGAAGAATAAAGAAAAATCATGTCATCAGAGGCTTAAGCAAACACTGTCCACACCTTTATATTCCCAATTGCTACATACAGATCTGAAAGGTGGACAGCACGGAAGGCTTAGGGAGAAAACATTGATTCATTTAAATATGATGTTAGAGGAGAGCTTTACAGATGACTAGAAAGATGAACGAATGGATCTTAGAATATTGCTGGAGGCGAAAATGACAAAACTGAAGCTGTCCTACTTCAGGCACATAATGAGAAGGCAGAGATCTTTGGCGGGGGGCGGGGGAAACAATATTGCTGGGGAAAATAGAAGGCAGCAGCAAAAGAGGAAGATCAAGTATGAGATGGACAGACTCCATAAAAGAAGCCGGAGGCGTGAGTTACAGGAGCTAAGCAGGGCTGCTGAGGAAGGTACATTAGAAATCAGTTATTCATAGGCTCACCAGAAATCGGACTTGACTCGACGGCACCTACCACACACACACACCTGAGAGAGAAGCCCCTACTATATCTGGCTTTGAAAATCAGTGAGTCTCGGGTCTGTGAGACCCATGATGCTGTAACAAATGGAGAAACTGCTCTTTTTTTTTTTTTGGTAATTTAAAACTTCTATATTCAGAATTTTAATTTTAATTATATAAAACTTTTCATTTACATTGCTCAAAGTTACAAAAGCAAAGATACTTCACAAATGCAGTTAAATACACCTTTAAGTTATGTGTTTTATTAGAAGAAAAAGCTTAAGAAAATCAGCAGTAAATTATATCTCAATCTATCCACCACTGGGGAGGTTAATATATACATTTAATTCATTAATTAATTTAAATTTATTTTTTAATTATAGTTGACATACAATATTACATTAGTTTAAGGTGTACAACATAGTGATTAAACATTTATACAACTTATGAAGTGATTACCCCAATAAATCTAGCACCCATCTGACACCATAGTTATTACAATATTATTGACTATATTCTCTATGGTACACTTTTACATCCCTGTACAGCTCAGCAATTTCACTTCTGGG
>NW_011888852.1:2597775-2602957 GCF_000151845.1 Pteropus vampyrus | reverse complement strand
CACCTTCAATTACTGAGAGCAATTAACAATAAAATAAGCCGCTAATAAACAATCGAAAAGAGAAATTAAGAAAGTAATTATATTTATAAGTGCATCAAAAAGAATAAAATATCTAGTAATAAATTTAACCCAGTGAAGGATCTATACACTGAAAATGATAAGACATTAATAGAAGAAATTGAAGAAGACACAAATAAATAGAAAGATATTCCATTTATGCTCAAAGATTAGAAAAATTAATATTGTTCTAATGTCCATTCTACCCCAAGCAATCTACAGAGTCAATACAATCTTTATCAAAATTCTAATAACATTGTTAAAGAAATAGGACAAATAATCCTGAAATTCATATGGAACCACGAATGATCCTGAATAGCCAAACCAATCTTGAGAAAAACGAAAATAGCCGGAGATAGTATTCTCTATGATTTCTAACAATATTACAAAGCTATAAAAATCAAAACAATATGCTATTGGAATAAAAACAAGACACATAGATCAATAGAACAGAACAGAGATAACCCCATGTATATACGGTAAATTCTTTCATGACAATGGGGAAACAACAGACTTTTCAATGAATGGTGTTGGGAAAAATCAATAGCCACATGCAAAAGAATTAAAATGGACCATTATCTTAAACCATACACAAAAATCAATTCAAAATGGATTATAGAATTGAATATAAGATGTGAAACCATAAAACTCCCAGAATAAAACATGGGTGGTAAGCTCCTTGACATTGATATTGGTGATGATTTCTTGGATTTGAGACCGAAAGCACAAGCAACAAAAGCAAACTAGAAAGCGTCTGCATAGCAGAGGACCATACGTAGGAAAACCAAAGTAGAAGACTCATACTTTTAAAACAAAGCTATGCCCTTTTGCAAATATATATTCTTTCAATAAACAACTCCTAGCTCGTTTTGAGTTTTACTCTGTATACATATTCGAGCTCCATTGGTGTAGATGTTTTGTACATTAGTGAGGATTTTTTCCACCAGGACACACAGCAGTGGTACTATGGAGTTAGAAGTTGAGAATACTTCTTGGCCATGTGAGGCCAAGATCCACCTAAAATTAAATTGGTATTTTAATAGTCAAATAACTCTGAGCATTTGGGGTTCTGGATAAATGAAAAGGAAATATTGTAGGGCAGGATGAAAGTTATAAATACACCTCAAAACAATTTCAGAAGGAAAGACTATATTTGCCACCCATACTTCCTTTGTTCATGGTTAATGAATATATTTTTTTATTTTAACTATTTAACTTTCCCTTGTCTTTATTTTTCATTCACCCTACTATTAGATATAGGAAATGTAGGCAAATGTTATGATGGTCCTAAAGAGTGAATGAATGGGCAGAGATCCTCAACTCAGAGCTGGACTCAGTAACCACGAACATTTTGGTGAAATCTTTGTAAGGAAAAGGTAAAGTGTTTACTGAAATGCGAAGGACAGTGGCATTGTACAGAAAGCAGTTTTGAATTAAAAAAAAATTTTCATATAGATTTGGAAAGAACAGTGTAAATATGTATGTTAGAAATCAAAAAGTAATAACTGCAATCAGCGTTTGACATATTTGTATTTGACTGGTATTCCAGTCCCCTCTTCCAAAAGGCACCTTGATCTCACTTTTGAAGAAATCTTTCATTGTGCATGATCATTGAAGGAAATAGTGGCCAACTCTTGCTGCAAAGGCTGCTGGGGCCAACCTGTCAAATTCTCTATGTGAGCAGCCAGAGAGTAAACATTTAATGTAGAGTTAGTCCATGAGACTGGAGTCCATGGCTCTTGGAGCAAACCACTCAGTGTTGTAACAGAGGTAATTTCACAGCTGCTGCAGCACAGTACCTCAGAGACACTCTGTTCCTACTGCATGACCTCTTCTGTGTCTTCTGCTGTCTAGTATTCCAGTGATCCCTAAGTCCTGTCTGTTTTGCTTCCAATCAATCTTGGCAGGCCCAATATCTGTTCAATAAATCATTTTATTTTAGGAGATCTAGGTTGTTTTGCTTATTGAAGCTGTGTATATTAATTTGAACAACACTCTGCTCTGTGTCACTCTCTTTATAATTCTGCATTCAGAATCCTTAAGAGAGAGAATCCTTAAGAGAGAGAGTCAGCCACCATCCTAGGATCATCCAAGGAAAACCCCAGTTGAGTAGCTGTGATATTCCAGAGTTCAGACCACTTGCTAGTATACAGATTTTGATTTGCGGTCAAGGGCCTAACCTAGACCAATCCATTTGTTTGGCAGAGTCACACACCATCAAGCACACTGACCTATAAGGACTTCTATGTGAAGGTGGCTATAACTCATGAGTCAGAATCCTTTATCGGGGTGTTCTGAACTTCTCAGAAAATGGCAGTATAACTGCCATGTGTCTTTTGTGGCTTCATCAGGGTAATATAGAAAGCTCTGAAGATTTAACTTTCTGTGTCAGTGAATTCCAACTGTTATAAAATCATCACGTGGTGGCCCCTGAGAGTTTTGCCAATGACACACAGGGAGAACCACAGCTAAAGTTCAATCCGATTTCTCCTCATCTTTCTCACCACTCTAACTTATTATCTGCAGTTTAAAGAGCTCCAGTTCTAGCCCAGGGCCGTAGGTCACTGCACAAAGGTACAAATTATATTCTCTGGCTTGAAAAGGAATGCAGGATTTTTGAGAGAAGAGCAAACAAGGTCTTTTTGAAATGAGAGCTTAGACATTGAAACAGGCTCACAGAATGTTAATCGTTGCTGGTGATTATGACAACATGTTGGACGTTTTGTTCCTTCTCAAACGTGATGGCTCAATGTGCAATGACAAAGACTGGTGAAGCCCTTTTATTTTAATTGTGATTTTGGAGTCTAGACTACCTTGCCTGCTGCTAGCTGCCATTCACCTTCATTACTGGTTTTGCAAATTAGACAGTCACTCTGCGGGTGTCTAGAATAGGTGCAGGAAGCAAATACTGCTTAGGAAAGAATATATTATTAAACCTATAGAGTAAGCTGCTATAAACACTGTGCCTCTAAATTACAGAGTCCCCATTTTCCATCTCTCCTATGATGAATCCAGGCTCCTCCAAACATTAAAAACAGAGGAAGTAAAATCCAATATTCATATCTCAGCATAGCAGGAATGAAATGCTCATAGGCAATTTGTCAGTGTTTATTAACTGTGACCCAGAAAAACGTAACCATGGCAGTGCCTTCTCATACATATGTGTGAGGCCGGGATTTTTCCCCAACCCTTTTTTTTCTAACCCACCCCTTTCTGTCATTAGTAAATAAGGTAAAAGAGACCCTGCTAGCATAATGACACACAGGAAGTGGTCAGTGTTAATGGAAGAAGCAAATCATCTTTGGTAGTTTCTTGGGAAGAATGTAGAGGACACACAGGCTTCCCCGCCCAGCAACTCTTGGGGCCCGAGTTGCTCAACAGAGCCCCTCCAGTGCTCAGAACTGGTTAGAGGATATTTAGAGCCCTGAGGTTAGGACTCTGGCTTCGAAGGCCCAGAGAACTGCCAAGGCTGAAGAAAGGAGGAAAGCAGAGAAAAAAAGATGCTCATGGGTCCATCTGAGGGTGAATGCATGGATGGTCAGGTGACTCCACACAAAGTCAATAACCGCAAAACAAACTACCCTCCCAAAAGACAATTTCACCCCTTCCTCTGTCCTCTGTATATATTCTTGAGTGTTTCCTTTTAGTCAAGGAAAGTATTTGCATGCCCTTCAAGGCATTGTGGGCATAACTGAAGAGTAGCCTTCATTGTGCTCATGTTTTGTCAACTTCCTATTAGGGGAATTGAATACAATTTATATTGCAGCAGGGCACTGACATGTGGCACAATATCCATGTACTCAGTGGTTCTTTCATGTTGCAGAGAACATGGACGGGTACCATCAGCTCATCTCTCAAACACTGGAGGTATCATGAATTAAGGAGGAAAGTATATACTCCCAGGAGCTGCCAGGCTGGACAGCCCACAGAACTAGAGCATTGCTTATCATCAGTCAGGGTACAACTGTAGCTCCAGAAGTTAAATGGTTGTCCTAGTGACCCCAGTGCTAGTAGTTGTTCCCTTGGAGGAAGCTTTTGTTGCCTTTACTCTAGGGCTGTGTGAAGATGAGGCTACTCTCATTTTTAGCTTTTACTGCTTATGTTGCTATCGACTTGGTGGAATAAGTCGAATGGTGAGAAGATCAGATTCAGAATATATTCCGGAGGTAGATCCAACAGAAATGGCGAGTAAACTTATCTGAGGATTCAGGGAAAGAGGATCTGGTGGACCTGTGTCTTTCCTCGTCCCCTACCTGCCTGGTCTGGCCTCTCTGCTGCTGCTTTTCTACTGACTTCACAGCCCTTCCCTCTGCTTCCCACTTCAACTGACAAGCCGAAGTAAACTAGGTAAAGAGTTTGCCATTTTGTTTTTTACATCCTAGAACAAACATCCTCTCAACTATCAAAAGATAAAATCAAATATTTACTAATATGCTCATGGCATAAACTGTAAAGCAAAATTGATGGACATAGTTGAAATTAATAATTACTTTAATAATTTTGAAACCAGATGTTTGTGTTGTTTCTCAGACATTTGATGTTCCTTATCTTAAAATACATTTAAGGTTTAGATATATTTTAAATTATAAGTGCTTCTATTTTAACTTATTAAAATTTAACAAATATTTGTTGAATGCCTACACTATGCTGAGTACTGATATGTAATTTTACCTCTGTATAAATATTATTTAATACAAAAAAAGCTAAATTGAAGATAAATGTTTCTATCAGATAACTTCTATTTTATTAAAAACTTCACAACACCTTAGTTTATTATATCTTCTAAAATAATTCAGTGTATCCAATCAAAAGATAGCATGACTGAATGCATAAGAAAACAAGACCCTTACATATGCTGCCTACCAGGGACTCGCTTCAGATCAAAAGACACACACAGACTGAAGGTAGAGGGATGGAAAAAGATGTTTCATAAAAATGGAATCAAACAGACAAAAAGCTAGGGGAGTAATACTTATACCAGACAAAATAGACTTTAAAACAAAGCCTATAACAAGAGACAAAGAGGGACCCAGTAATCGCACTTCTGGGTATTTATCCGAAGAAACCCAAAACACTACTTCGAAGGGATACATGCATCCATATGTTCATTGCAGTATTATTGGCA
>NW_011888852.1:2587410-2597245 GCF_000151845.1 Pteropus vampyrus | reverse complement strand
TCTCTTATTTTAGTGAAAACGATTAAATGTGTTGCAGTAGAGTCCTAGAGGCTTGAGCATGAGAAAATCATATCTTTTACCTTTTACTCAAGCACATATTGGGCCTCTAACATCGCCCAGGCACTGTGCTAGGCTCAGAGGATTAGAGTGACGTCTATGTGGTCCTTGCTCTCAAATACCATCCAGCAAGGAGATGACAGTGGGTATTGGACTCGGCTTTCGGTTCTCTGGAACAGTGGTCAAGAACCTCCAGTTTAGGTGGCTACCATGATTATACTCACAGCTAATTTCTTCAGGACTCTGTCTTTGCACTGTTGTGTTCCTTGGGGATAAAGCACAGAAAGACTTTTTTGGAGGGATGTCCTTTGAGGCAATCTGCCCAAGAAGTCAGAACTAATGAGAAAGTCCAGCCCAGTACCTAAGAAGCAAGGGCATTAATCTAGGGCAGTAAAAAAGATATGGAACCTAGGAATTTTTATATGGGTTCTCTGTTTATATGTAGGAATAATAACAGAGTAGGACAATGATTAAAATAAAATGTGTCTCAGAATATCTGGCTGGATCTTCATGTATGAGTTTCAAACACTTGACTTTTTATTCATTTAAACAATTTAGAATTTTAAAGAAAAAATACCAATTTTACTAAATAGAGAGGAGCCGAAATATCTGACATATGCCTATCATTAACACTATTCAAAATGAAAACTGACGTCAGAGTTCTGATCACAAATACGTCAGTGTGGTAAATATACTTTAAGCATCGGAGTACCCCACTTAAAAGACACCTGTGGCTTTGGAATCAGAGACCTGGCTTACAAAATTGGGCTTTGTAACTCTGATAGAGTATTTATAGTTCAAATGCCATATCTATTTTGCAGGGCTATTGTGAGAATTAAAAATAGTTTTTATTTTTATTTTTATTTTTATTTTATTTTATAGTACATGCTCAATATATGATATTGCTAATGACTTTAAAATTACATTAAAAGGCACTCGAGTTTGGGAATTCTGCAAAATCTCATATGACTCCCATTTCCAACTTCATAGTCCTAACAATTTAACTTATTTAACATAATTCCCCAAAAGCGATGCAAATATATCTTTCTCTCATATTTAGTGGAGATGAAATTTAGCAGACAGACCACTTACTTCTTTATGCGTGAAAACTTTGACTTCTGCTTTCATTTTCAAATCCAAGTCTTTCACATTTTGAGTGATGAAAAAGACATACCAAAGTCAGATCTTTTGGATTCTCTATCTCACATGACTGACATTTGTTTTTCTTTAAAATTCTCAACTGTTTAAACAAAAAAACAAAAGTCACATACACAAGTTTTACGTCAAGTGCTGTCAAGCTCCTACAGAGACGAGTGAAGGGTGATAGTTCTTATACTCTAGTGGTTTTCCATCGTAGGCATTTCTAGCTAGATTTCGTGGGGAATTATAGACCAATCCTCTTGTTTCTACAAAGATGCATACTCGCCACTTGATACAATTTCTCTGCTGAAATATGTAATAGAGGCCATTAGAAATTCATGAAAAAACTGTGCCTTAAGCTTGCTCCCCTGTGAATTTAATTTTAGAAATTAATGAGCTCCTAGGAAAATAATAAAAGATTATGTAATTTTGTTTAGCTAGATCAGGGATTCTGAGCTCCAGCATAATAGGGCATCTATTCTTACCCCAGACACACTCCTGGTACTGAAGACCGGCCTTACAGTGTTCCTTCGGGACCTCCTTAACATAATGTGCCACCTAAGTTTGAGTTGGGTTGGTGGGGAGGGTGATGGGTGTCTCACTGGGAGAGTGGGAATTAGGGGAAAATGATCAAATAGGTAACAGTACCTTGGAAAACTCTCTACATCATGCTGTCAGGTAGGTGTGCTAAGAAGGGCTAGAAAGCTCTTTTTGTTTTTCGGCAGGTTTCTGAGAAATTGATCAGTGTGGTGGGTTCTCAGGCAGTCTAATGAATAAGAAATCATCTAAAGCGTAGGGACAGTGGCGATCTCCGTGAGATGGTCCCTGCTCGTAGGTGAACTGAATGCCCCACTGAATCGTGTCTCTTTAAGTACAAAGGAGTTTTGGCTCTGCTGAGTGAATGGGAGGCATTTTTCAGAAGAACCCTAACGATCTGTAACATGTAAGCTGTTTGGTGTAGCTGTTGGTGCTTTGTAGGCTGGCAGGCATTTAAAGCTAGCAGCCAGGTTGCCAACCAGTGTGATTTAGACCACAGTGCTGAAGATCTGGGTGTAACTTGTCTGTTCGTATGTTGAGCTTCTAGGCCACCTGGCTGGGCTTCATTTAACTGTCAGGGCAATCCTACGGGCTCTTATTACTGTCATCATGGGTGAGAAAACTAAAGCTCCTGGAAGATAAACACTTTACTTTCCCAAGGCCAGACATCCAGTGTGTAGGGGCCCTAGAATTCGACTCTAGCATGTCTACTGAAAAAGAACACTGAGATGGGATCATATTTATTTGGGAATAAACAGTTTTTGTTTGTTTTTTTTTGTTTGTTTTTGTTATTCGACTACCTCACACTGTGGACACCCAGTAGCAGACTTCATAAATGAATTAACTCTTTCTTGAGGCTCCAGATCAAATTAAAATAATAGTAACTTAATATTAAGTATTAAAAAGAGAAAAAAACATTGTTAAAAACCAAGCTGCCTGGAGCTACTTCCACTTTCAAAGGGGAGGGTCGCATAATTCACATCAGAAGAGAAATAAATCTTTATGCTACTATTTTCCCCGCCCAGTGTAGACGGTCTTCTGTTCAGCAAAGCACAGTAGTGAGACTTAAATATGCAAAGGGGAAAACTCTACTTGGCTGGTAGGATTTGAGAAAGTTGCCTCTGTGTCTTTTCAGGTTTAGGAAATACGGCAAGAGACAAAGGGGAGAAAGAGAGCCCTAGCCCATAGTTCATTTTGTAGAAAGGGTGAAGAAATATTTTTGAAAAGGGAAGGCTAACATTTAATTTTAGGGTGTTTTTCTTTGTTTTGTTTTGTTTTTGGTTTTGTTCTTTGTTTTGCATTTTTGTAGCACAGACTACGTTTGTGTCCTAAATCTTTAGTAAAATCTGTTATACGCAAAGTATCTTGGATGATTAATTTTTTGGTGGAAATAGAAGGGCTGATTTTCATGTCTGCATTAGTGTAACTCTTGAGTCTGATATAAAAGAAAAGGATGGTAGAGTTTGGTCACCCTCGGTCACCTTTCATTTGGTTAATCAAACTTATTTAAGTCATTTTTGAGGACTGTCCATTGAGATGAGTCAATACATGCACTAATAATGTACCCAAGGCAGTGATAAGCTCCATTGGGTGAGTTCTTTTTTCAGAAACTTGAAAAAAATACCTGAAGAGAGTTGGTCTTGTTTATTTGGGTTTTTTTTTTTTTTACATTGTATTCTTTTGTCAACAAAAAATTTTTAATTACATTAAGTAACTTTAGAATCTATTCAAGTCATTGAACATATGCATTATAGGATTACTGAATATTATAATAATAAAGTACTCCATGAAATTTTAACTCTACTCTGAAGAAGGAGCCAAGTTCTGAGACCCTCAGCTGCTCGAACCTATTAAGTGACAACTGCCAGAAGGACCAAGGCTCTGAATAAGGAAGGATCTATGAACCACTCCCCAACCCCCTTAGCAGGAAATGGGGAAGAATAAATAGGAAGGAGAATAGAAATGTGGTCGTCACATCTCCTGTCTCAGTGTGTCTTCCGTGTCTACCCAACATACCCAGGCCTTAAAAAAGTACTTCATTTACACCCATGTGAGGGTCCATCCCTACAAAAACTTTTAAAAGTCTAGAGAAAAGTACACTCCAGGTAAAAGACACAGCCACCTACCTGACAAGGAAGAGAATATTGCCAGCCCAGCTGCTATTTACCCACTAGGTCATTTCTGTATCAACTGAAATTCAAAGCAGTGGCACACATTCCTCTTCTTTCTTTCTTTTCAATTTTAGCTATTTTATTTGTCTATTTATTTATTTACGTGTTTGTTTGTTTGTTTAAAATTTCCATCCCTCACCCCTTCTCCTTTTGCAACCATCATCTTATTCTCTATATCTATAGGTCTGCTTCTGTTTTGTTTTGTTTATTAATTTTTTTAGATTTCACATAACAGTGAAATCATATATTTGTCTTTCTCTGTCTGACTTACTTCACTTAATACCCTCTAGGGTCATCCGTGTTGTAAATGGCAAGATTTCATTCTATTTTATTGTTGAATAACATTCCATCGTATATATGTACCACCTCTTCTTTATCCATTCATCTGTCAATGAACAGTTAGGTTGGTTCTATATTGGCTATTGTAAATAATGCTGCAATGAACATAGGGATGCATAGATCTTTTTGAATTAGTGTTTTTGATTTCCTCCGATAAAAACCCAAAAGATTGCTGGATCATATGGTAGTTCTATTTTTAATTTTCTGAGGAACATTTATTCTGTTTTCTGTTGTGGCTGCACTAATTTATGATCCCACCAAGAGTGTATGAGGGTTCTCTTTTTCCCATATCTTTGCCAGCACTCTTTATTTGTTGATTTATTGATGATAGCCATTCTGACAGGTGTGAGGTGATATCTCATTGTGGCTTTAATTCATATTTCCCTGATGATTAATGATGTTGAGCATCTTTTCATATGTCTATTTGCCATATGTGTGTCCTCTTTGGAGAGATGTCTATTCAGGTCCTCTGTCTATTTTTTAATAAGATTTTTTTTTTTTTTTTGGTGTTAAGTTGTATGCATTCCTTATATATTTGGGTATTAACCCCTTATTGAATGTATCATTTGAGAATATCTTCTCCCATTCAGTAGGTTGTCTTTTCTTTTTGATGATTTCCTTTGCTGTGCAAAAACTTTTTAGTTTGATATGATCTCATTTGTTTTTTTCTTCTGTTGCCTTTGCCCAAAGCGACACTAAAAATGTATTACTAAGAGCAATGTCAGTTTACTGCTTATGTTTTCTTCTAGGAATTTTATGGTTTCAGGTCATAACACTTAAGTGTTCAATCCATTTTGAGTTTATTTTTGTATATGATGTAAGAAAATGGTTTAATCTTGTTTTTTGTATGTATCTGTTCAGTTTTCCGAAAAAATATGTAATCGGTAGTTTTGAGATCAAATGTTCTAAAAAATGTCTCAAGTGGATCTGGTGTAATGTGAAATTTAAGGTCATTATTTCCTTATTATTTTTCTGATAATTTATCCATTGATTCAAGGGGGGAATTAAAATTCCCTACTATTATTGTATTACTGTGGAGTCTTCTCTCTATGTCCATTAATATTTAATTTATATATTTAGGTCCTCTTATGTTGGGTGTGTGGATACTTACGGCTCTTATATCCTCTTCTTGAATTCACCCCATTATAAATATGTAACGTCTTTGTCTCTTTTTACATTTTTATTTTAAAGTTGGTTTCGTCTGATATTAGTATTGCTATCCCAACTTTCTTTTCCTTTCTATTTACGTGGACTACCTTTTCCCATTTCTTTTGATTTGAAGTGTGTTTCTTGTAAGTAGCATATAGATAGGTCATATTTTTTGATCCGTTGAATGACTTTTTATTGGATCATTTAATCCATTTACATTTAAATTAATTATTGACATGCATATACTTACTGCTATTTTGTTAATTGTTTCTTAGTTATCTGTATAGTTCTCTTCTGTTTCCTTCTCTTGATCTCTTCCCTTGTGCTTTGCTGGTTTTCTTTAGTGTTTTGTTTGAGTTCTTTTCTCTTTGTTCTTTGTACAGCTTTTGCAGGTTTTTGGTTCATGGTTCCCATCAGGTTTGTGTATATCATTCTTTACCTACGGCAGTCTGTTTTAAGGTAATAGGCATTTTAGTTAGAATATATTCTAAAAGAACTACATTTTTACTCCCCCTTTGTGTTTTATGATTTGATGTCATACTTTAGGTCTTTTTTTGTTTGTTTTGTGTATCTACTAACTACTCTTTGTAGTTCGAGTTTGGTACTTTTGTCTTGACCTTCTGAGTAATTTTTAAGTGTCTGATTCACTGTATTTATTAAACATTGTGCTTTACCTGTAAGATTTTTTTTTCCTTTCTCATTTTTTTTAATTTCTGGTTATTAGGCTTTCCTTTTCTGCTTAAGGAAGACCCTTAAACATTTCTTATAAGGTTGGTTTAATGGTGATAAACTCCTTCAGTTTTTGCCTGTCTAGAAAACTCTTTATTTCTCCATCAATTCTGAATGATAGCCGTGCTGGGTAAATTATTCTGGCTTGCAGGTTCCTTTTTTTTGCACTTTAGTGATGCCCTGCCACACCCTTCTGGCCTGTAAAGTTGCTGCTGAGGAATCAGCTGATGGTGTTCCTGAAGCTCCCGGAGGAGGCCTCTTGTGGCTTCCCAGCTGTTCTCTATTTGGTCTCTTTATTTTGTTTGTTGTTCAGAGCTATTCATTCGACCCTCATTTGTCTCATGGGAGTAATTGTTTTCTACACAGATGTATATTGAGTTTGTTTATGGAAGGTAGCAAGTTCAGCATACTCCTGTGCCACTGCCATCTTCAACCTCAGAGTGGCACACATTTCTCGTGACAGTAAACCCCGGGGGTTCTTTCTTCCTAGAGCTCTCTCCTGCGGAATGGGCACAAATCTCCCAACAGAGTTTTGGCACATATTAGATATCTTTGTTAATCTATCCTGCTATGCAGTGGTTCAGATGCTTTGAAATTGCTAGCCCTTAGAAAGTATAGACTCTTTTACCTATATTTATGTCTCCAGAACCTCTCTTATGGCTGGCATATAATAATCTTCAGTGATTTTTTAAAATAATAGTAGGTATTTATTAAGATAGTTTTTTAGATGGTGTTGGGTGTTTTATGTAGAATTATGTCATTTAATTATCACAAAAATGCTGTGAACTATATTGTCTAATTTCCATTTTACAGATGATTAAAAAAAAGTCTTAAATTAAGAAAATTTGCCGAAGGTCACAGAACTTTTAAATAGTGAAGTCAGGATGGGAACGTTTAAATAGTGAAGTCAGGCTCTCTGACTTCTCTCTAATTGCTGAATTTAATTGACTAGGATAGACATGATATAAATCAAGAGATGAGCTAGGATTAATCTATATTCTTGGCATCTCCTGCTTCTTGAAAATCTGTATTTTTTTTGTTTTCTGTTTTCCATTGCTCTCTACCAACCTGTTATATACAACTGTCCCTTCTCAAGTCTATGTTACCTTGTATTTATCAAGTGGAATAGTGTTTACTTCATGCATTCTTTTATATTTTATGTTGGATATAGTGACTTGCAAGTTAGTCCTTAAAATGCTGGGTGCAGGCAGTTAAAATGGAATTCTGGTAAAATTAAAGCAGAGACCAGAATTGAAAATAGCTTACATTTATTTGGATTCATCAGGCAAACATTAGTTTTTTATGACATTTGAAACCTGATGCTTTTTATGGTCTTTATATCATAGTTTTACCAATGCACTTTGTCGTATTCAAATTCCGATAATCCTAAAGACAAAATCTGTACATTCTTAGTTATCTTGCAGTCTATGAACTTGAATCACTTATGACTTTGTAGACTTCTCAGTACAAATGAAATATAGTTTGACTGGACTCTATGAGGAAAATCTAAAATTTTCCTGTGAGTCACTATTTAAATGATAGTGTATAATAAATGGCTACATATTTTACGTATGCAAATGTTGCTTACTACACCACATGAGAGTGATTTGATTGAATGATTTTCTCAAATGTTCTTGGATACCCCTACATAACTAACAACAATAACAACAACAACAACAACAATAACAACAGTCTAAATTAAGTACTTTGCTTTTTTGAAGTAGGTAATTCTTTGAATTATTTTAATAGAACTAAAATAATAAGAGAAAAATATGCTGACTACTTAAAAGTATAAATTGTCTATGTTTATACCATGCAGTACAGAATAGGAACAAATGGACAAAAGGCAGAAATAATGGAAGCCATCGCAAGATGAGATTCTGAGTGGAATACTTAGCCTCTCAGTGTTTAATCAAAGCTAACTATCATTAAATACACCCAAGAGACACTCATTACTATCATTAATGATCTAATTCTAATTCAAGTGTGCAAAGCCTTCTAGCTAGGGTATAGATCACTGAAGCTTTAGAGAAAGAACAGAGTAGACGTATGTTAGTGATGCTTTGTGAACATGAAATTTTAGGACATAAAGAGGAAAGTCTGAAATCTGTGTCATAGCTCTATATGGGATTAACAAGGGGGAGGGAGGACAATATGAAGCAATTGCCCATTGGCTTTATTTAAAGCAGTAGTTTTCAAACTGTTCCACAGAGGTTTGAACTATTTTTTGAGAATTGTTTATTGAGATGAGTCAATAACTCATCCTTGTACTAGGGGAAGGTCCCGAGAATATTCGCAGTCTCCTTGAGGATTGACCATGACTGAGAGGCGGAGTGAGCAAAGTCATGGCCCCAAACTAGCTTCTCTCAGAACAAGTCTATTTTACTTGCTTTTGAGTCATATTCAACTAATGACTTAATTTTTAAGAAGCATTCTGCTACTAAAATATGTTAGAATAGTGTGTCTAGCTCTTTATTTTTCATCCTTGTTTCAGCTTAACGTCACCTAGTCTGGAAAGCTTTCTGACCCTCTACCCAAGCAAGATGCTCTATCAGATTCCTCAATAAATATTTCATGAATACCTGAATGAAAAACAAAATGCACGAACAGAAGTGGCAATACTGTGTCACCCTAGGATTTAGGCATACTTGATTGTGTCTAGAGGACCAGAGAGGGTACTTACTTGTACACAGGGATCAGAGAGCATTCTGGGTAAGAATTGGTGTAAGAGAAAATAAAGTCAAGGTATTAAGATTTGGTTCAATTTTTGCGCCAAACTCTTTGTTCTTCAGCTTCTAGGTCTAGTTTCTGTAGGATGCTAGGATGTATGCAACACACATGCAGCTCTCGAAATTCACAATTTTAATTCATTTCCCATTTGCCCCGAGAATACTCACTGGCGGTGCCTGCAGCTGTAGCATTTACTCACGGATCACAGTCCTAATCTCACCCCCAAAGTGTGCCATGAAATATCGCTTTTGTTATTATTTCCACATCACTCTAGTATATTGATAATCTTTGGAAACAAATGACATCATTCTATTTATAACATTCTGTTTGTGGTAGCGGTATTTCCATTTATAAAATATAGTAATTCTTGATTGCTGAAAATGTTAAATCCTAGAAAATGTAGCATTCCTACGTATGACATTAAATTAACGCTGGCAACGAGCTGCACTGTTTTTTTCTAAACGGGAAAAGGGTTAAAGATAGTCAAACCAACATATTTTATTCCGATTATCAGTACAGCCCGTGGTGAAATTGTTATAAAACACTGTGAAATAAAGATGATAAACACTAAAGACTGGGAAAATACATTTGTTAGAAATCAAAGAAGTTGGATTTCTTGCTGCAAGAATAGCAACTGTGATTTTATGTCTACAGCATGTAAAAGTGGGATGAAAAAAGTAAAAGTCTACCTCGCTAGGCTCCCCAGATCTCTCTTTTCACCTCATGAGCACACAGGGCCCATGGCCTCAGAACAGAAAAAATCCCCCAAAGGGGGTTATGCTTCATCCTCGTGATTCTGTGTGAAAACTTATGATTCTTGCCTGAGAAGCACCAACTATGGCCTTAAAAATAGGGGTTAGCTGATTTTAATTTACAAATTTATTATTAAACAAGACTCTACTTGAGAGACCACCCCGCCAGTTCAGGCTCGTCTTCTTTTAATATTTTTCTTGAATAGTCATTCTTTTTCTTTAATTAAAAAA
>NW_011888852.1:2583868-2586105 GCF_000151845.1 Pteropus vampyrus | reverse complement strand
AACAAGACTCTACTTGAGAGACCACCCCGCCAGTTCAGGCTCGTCTTCTTTTAATATTTTTCTTGAATAGTCATTCTTTTTCTTTAATTAAAAAAATTTTAAAAAAGATTTTATTTTCTTATCAAAAATGTATGACTGTGCATTTTTTCCTGCAGGAATTGTACGTTCACTGCTATTATCTTCTTAAACTTACCTAGCAACTGTCTTTTAAGGTCTTTGAGCATCTTCAAGTAATCAAATCATTTATTACATCAGCAAAGATAAGTGGAAACTGATCTTGAAGTTTGATTAATTTCCAAACTAACCATGAAGGATTTTAAGAATCAAGGGCCTAAATTAACCTATGGGAAACCAAATAGAGCTTCTAAAACCCCATCAATGAATGAGAGTTCTGGATAATTGATCATCTGTATTGTTAATTATTCCCTGGTGAATAACATCTAACCTCAGAGTTTACAGTCTCATAATCAATTGGAGTGTGTGGGGGAGGGTTTAATTACAGCTTGTAAAAGGCCAACAAAGCTTCCGCTTCTTTCCACAGTGTGAAGTCACTTACATAATCAAACTGCAAGCACTAAGAGCCAAGACTCTGACTTCAATTTGTTAAAATGAAACAAGCAAAACAATTACCACCAATGAACCAAGAGGCTAAGTGTTAAATACCATGAAACATTAAGAAATATTAAGAAAGAGAAGTAAGAATAGGGTGCTTAGCTAAATTTTTATATAGAAACATGAAAAATACATCTAGTAATATCAATAGCTCATAAAATGCCCTGCAGGAAGTATTTCCTGTGTATTTTTTTTTTAACCTTGCTGTCTTGTACTTTTCAAGGTAAATATATTAACGCATACAAAAAAGAACACACCAAAGGACCAGAATAATATGAATGTTAATATTATGAATCTCCATCTGAGTTATGGTGACATTGGAAAGCTGGATAAGTATCTGGAGCATCTAAAACCCACATCCCTTCGTGTGATTCTTGGGGTTTCCCAGGAGCTTCTGTCCTCTCAGTCTCTCAGCCTCCCAATCTTACACCCACACATTGTGTTCTTGTGTCACCCCACGTTAAGCTCAGTTCTTTGACTGTTTTCACAAAAATATTCTCACATTAATCATTTCGCGGGGTTGGTTGGTATTCGCAGAGCTCTCTCAGACTCCCATCACTCTTCTAATTCCCTTTATTTCTGTCTCGCTTTTTTCTATGCTTACCGTTCACTTCGGAATTAAAAAGGACCATCAGAAAGGTTGGTAAGCATAATTTGTGGTAAGTTATGTGCGTATTTAAATCAAAATAAAATGAATAAAAATAAAGTAAAATAATTATGCTTTCTCTGAGGGGATTTCCAAACGGTAAAAAACCTTCTCCTCCTTACGACAATAACGACACAAAATGGATCCAGAATGTTATGTACCAGGTCACAGAATGTTGTTATTAATTAATTTTTTAAAACTCAAGTTAATTTTTGTATTATCAGACGTTCCTTGAAAATACATTTTTTAATTGATCTAATCATCTGATAAACAAAAATACTCAGAAAAGAGGAGTTATGGGCTCCAAACTGCCGACGTCCATCTTCCAGCGGCTGTTACTATGACCGGAAATGTATCAGGGTACCCATTTTCCTGTACTTAACCAGCACCAGAAAATATTATTTGAAAACATTTTGAAAATTTGGTTGATGAAAATTATAGCTTATGGTGGTTGGGATTGGTCCTGGTGACACTGAATCCTAGTAACATTGAATCCTTTAATATACATCAATTGGTTATCTCTGTTTCTGCCTCTATGAATTGCCTGTTCTTGTGCTACGCTCGTTTTTAATTGAGGTGTTCACATTTTTCTTATTGATTTATAACAATTCTTAATCTATAAATAGCATTTATCTTTCCAATATTGCAAACACAGTTTCTCATTTTATTATTTGTTTTTTTAATTTTGATTTTTTTTTTTTTTTAGTTGCTTCTTATAGGGATAAGTGGAAGAAGGCCTTTTTCATTTCAAAAACATGCCAATATTTAGGTATATTTGCTCATGGTTGTTTTATTTTTATGTTTATAACTTTATTCAGTATGAACTGATCTTTGGAAGTTGATTTGAAATAAACATCTAACTTTGTTTCCTTAAGTGTTTTGCGATTTATTTTTACAGATTTTGTTGAATAATCTATGCAGGTCTTATCTTCTGATATCATCATAGGACTTTGTTGATGACTCGATCTATCTTTTCTCT
>NW_011888852.1:2582119-2582498 GCF_000151845.1 Pteropus vampyrus | reverse complement strand
TCTTCTGATATCATCATAGGACTTTGTTGATGACTCGATCTATCTTTTCTCTAGCAAGATTTTCATGTCTAATTTATTTTAATTAATTATATTTTCATCAAAATAATAGATATACATGGTTAAGAAATCAAATAACACTAAATAAACTCTTCCTAAAACAAACATCAGTTATTCTGAAACCTGTATATTCAGATGCTACCACCTCACTCTACTACTTCCTGGATATAATCATCAAATATTCTCAAATCGCTCCTCCTCAACTCTTGAATATTGCCTTTCTTTCTATCATTCTACCTCTTCACATTCTTAATGATTTCAGTGCCTACACAGACAATCCAATTATTCTTTGAATTTTTAATTTTTTATTCTCCCTTATCTA
>NW_011888852.1:2577401-2581847 GCF_000151845.1 Pteropus vampyrus | reverse complement strand
ATCTATCAATCAATCTATTTACCTATCTATCATCATTTATCATCTCTATATTCACGAGCATAGAAAATGGTCTGGAAAGATTCACAATAAATTGATGGTTAACTGACAAGAAGAAGGTGATTGTGTGATGATTAAGAGTAATGTCAACTTCTATAATACATGATTTTTTAAATCATAAAATTACATATCTGTGGATTATCTCTGTAATTGAAAATAAAATCAAAATAAATACTTTAATCATATCCTGTCTTCCCCCTCAAAATCCTAATCAGATAATGTTAAGAAGAATAGATCTTGTTACAATATTAGGTGATTCCGTTCAGAAATGTGTTGTTTCTCTCCATTTATTCATGTGCTTCTTCTGTCTTTTAGTAAAATTTTACTTACTTTCATTATAAATCCTTTATATTCTTATTAAGTTTATTCTTACATTTTTTATATCTTTATTGTTATTGTTAAGGGGTTCTTTTCTCCGTGGTTTTCTAACAGGTTGTTTACTACAGGAAATCTATTAATACATTAGAGGTCTTTTAAGTTCTATGTACATGTGATTGAATCTATTTGTCCAGGAAGATAATCATACCATCTCCTGATTGCCTATCGTAATTAATATCTCTATGACTCAGTTTCTCCTAACATTTAAAGATGAATAATCAAAGTGCCCGCTGGATAGGTGTATTATGATGATTGAGTTAATATCTATATAACACTAATATCTGTGCCCCAGCACCTACTAAACAACAGAGAAGTATTGCTTGTGCTTGTGGTAGTAAATGTTGTTACTCTTATATTTCTTGATGGGGAGTCAGCATCTTCTACAATTCTGGATCTTCTTTTTAGGATCAAAATGTGCCAATTTATGTTATCTTTTTGTTCATTCTTTCTCCAGCTCATTTTGTTTCAACCAAAAGTTGTTAGGACGGTTCAGCTAGGATTCCCTTTGTGGCACCCAGGTAGTCATTTCCCTAGCAAACATGAAATTGCCAGCTGATTGGTCCTTCTCTTGCTTCTGCCCTTCTTACTCCACATCTTAAATAAATCCTTCAGTGTTTCTGAGCACGAGAAATGCTCTTCCATTGTTGCCAGGGTCCATACACCCATCTCCCTGATTGCATTATTTTGGTCACTCCAGTGGCATCTGTGAGAGAAAAGTAATTAAATCACAGGTTCAGACTTCCACCCTGGACCAGAAATGACCTCTCTCTCTTTTTTTTTTTTTCTTTTTACCCCGTAACTACTATTTTTGATTTGTTCAAGGACACCTTCCTCCTGATTATCTGTAGTACCTTCTCTTGCACTAGTGCATTTGTTTATGGGTCCTTCCTTCCCCACCTCCCCCCTTCGTGTATAATAGCTAAGGGTGCTTAAAGCTTTTCAAACATTTTTTATGAAGGAAAGGTTATGTGCGAACACTGTCAGAAGCATACTCAAGGTAAAGATTCTAATTAACACCTAAATAGAAATCTCTGGCATGTCTAGTTCTGTGCCAAGAGAGATCAATCAGTGGTTAGAGCAGGAAATTAGAAAGATCAGTCTGAAACCTAACACTATCATCTCCTCCACTTATAATAACTCCTTGTCTCAATCTCTGAGTTGTGCTTTGCTAAAATTAAATTTTAGTAGCTACAAGAAATAAGTATTTCATTCATATCTATAAAAGCAAAAGAGAGTAATTTATGTTGATAAAATAAATTTTCCTCTTAATCCTTCATTGACATTGCTAATGAATTACTTTGGACTAAAACTCCTTTTAAAAATCACCTTCAAAATAGAATGAAGTACTTGCTGCACTACAGAACTCAATGGGAGAATTATTTGAGATCTAGAAGATAAAGTGACCAGGGAGAAAATTTTACACATATTCAGTATCTCAGTTGTCACAATTAGAAGGACAATTTGTGCAGGGATCAAAGCAAAAGTCACACAAAACCCTTCATTAGATTGACTAGATGAGGAAACCACGTGCTCCCACAAATTTTGTCTCTCGATTCCCAAGGAATGGAAAATGTAGATTATTCCAGGGTTTAAAAGTCCTTAGCACTGAGTTAAAACCTGCTTAGAACAGACTTCTAAAAATGTGTTTTGTGTGGAAATGCTATATCCAAACGGAGTGATATTTTACTTATAAAGTTTGCCAAAGGCAAAGAAACTTTAGGCACTTCTTTCCTCTTTTCTCTTATTTTTTTCTTTTCTCTTTTCTTTTCTTCTTTTCTTTTTATTGCTGTTCTTCTCCTTGTCCTTGTCCTTGTCCTTCTTCATCTTCCCCTGCTATTGCCATGCTCTGCAAAAAATTCTTACCTGCTAGTGAATTTCCATGTTATATTACATTAGCATCTCTATGTCAGCTTAGAGTAGGGGAGAAAATTTTACCAGAAAAGCTTTACCTCCATAAATATTTATTATAATCATATCTATATATTTCATTGTACTCAAACTTTGTTAATTAATTCTAACCTGAAATCCTTTGGAAGTGGCAGCAGCCAGTCAGAGATTCTGGGCCAAATGCAACCTCTGTTCAGAATTTCCTACATAATGGAATTGACCTAGAATCTGAACTCCATTTGTAGCATCTTTTTAGGAACTAACTAGACAGATATTCTGGGATTTGTGAAAATTCTGAAGGTTCTTCCGTGACAATGAAAAGCCCAGAGCAGGTAGGTAGGAGAGTGAATAACTCAGATCCCTGCTCTCTCAACCTCGCTTGGGATTAAAGGGAATTACAGGTTTACTGTTCACCGAAGAGAAACAAATGCCCCATTACACAGAAGGGATTAGGACCTGGAGGAGCGTTTATGCCTTGGTGTTGCTATTCGCCTCAGAATGTAGGGCTGAGAGACGTAGATTGCATTAAAAACAGAGCCCTGCCTGAGAACTGGAATTGCAAAATGAACGCTGCCCAGGGCCAATCATTCTCCAGGACTTCTGAGTAGCATTGAAATTAAAACCTTGATCCCATAAAGGATTTGAGGAATTTCGTCTCAGAGTTAATCTATAAAAATATTCTTATCATTCAAGAGCAGAGTTTCCTCCTGAATTTTATGTTTTCACTCTGCAGCAGCCTTCGACTGTAATACAGAAAGAAAGGAAAAGTACTTCTGTAATGACTGGAGTGAACGATTTAGGCTTTTCCTGCGGGGCAGCGCGGGCGCGGCGTTTGGAATACCCCGCGTCTGCGCCGTGGGTTTTGTGTGTATGTGGAGGGGTGCTGTGTGAATTCCCACCTGCTGCCTCTATTTCTCGAATAAATATCATTCGAGAACCATTATTTGGGAACAAAGAAAAGGAAGCCAGGATCGTTTTCAAGTTTTCTAATTTCATAGGGAGTGTGTGTGTGTGTGTGTGTGTGTGTGTGTGTGCGCGCGCGCGTGTGTGTGCGCGCGCGCGCGCGCGTGTGTTCATACATCACAATTTGAATTTGAAATAAATGGGAAAGAAAATTAATGTTTTTACTTGCTATGCCTAAAACCTATACCACTTTTAGAGTATGACTTTAAAGTTGACTGCTAAAGAAATCAGAACACAAATAAAACAGTGGAAATTAGAATTGACATGCGGGTAGAGTTCTCAAATATAATTATTTAGTCAGTCAATAAATACATTTTGAACACTCATCTATGGAGGGATGATGCAAGACACCATAAAGATGATCAAAAGGAATCGTGTGAGGATGCCGTTTGTGGTATTTATTATGTGGGGCACATACACCCAAACAATAACACCTCATGTGTGCAAAATATAGTGCATGTAAACAAACAATATAAATACTCATCATGCTAAATAAGTATATAGTCATATAATGCCATCAGAAAGATGTAAATAATGCCTCCTAGGGTTTCGGTGGAGAGAGATTGTCTCTATTGGGCGCAGGGGAAATGATCATAGAGAAGCCTTTCATGTGGGCCTTGAGAGGTGGATGGCCTTTAGACGTCTCCTGGGAGAACATAGAAAATAGTATTCAACGGGCTTTTGCTCAGTAAACTCGAGTCATCTCAGGCATAACTGTAGGACAGATGGAATTAGCTTTTTGTTCTTTCTTAGCTTCTCTTTCCCTACCCTAACTAAATAACTGACTTGATAATTTGACAAACTAACTCATGCTAATGCATTAATGGCTAATAAGGGTGAAATTCTGCTTTTCTCGGCTACTTAATGTTTTAACATGCTTTAATTCTTACTACTGTAAAACGGCTATTCATTATATAAATAACTCTTCAAATATAACCTGGATTGAGATCTGTGGAGATGTATTTCTTTTCTTTCGTTTCTTTCATTTTGCCTTCTAACCCCTTTTTCATTTATAATTTGGGGCAGGGAAGTCCTGATAGCCCTATACTTGCTAGCATTGCTTCCTTCAGAGAAAGCCAAGATCTAGACTTAAACATTTGGACTCCAGCCAGGGAAAACCTCCGTGACCTGGGGGTTGACATCTCTTAAGATGGGCAGAGC
>NW_011888852.1:2573530-2577351 GCF_000151845.1 Pteropus vampyrus | reverse complement strand
TAAGTATATAGTCATATAATGCCATCAGAAAGATGTAAATAATGCCTCCTAGGGTTTCGGTGGAGAGAGATTGTCTCTATTGGGCGCAGGGGAAATGATCATAGAGAAGCCTTTCATGTGGGCCTTGAGAGGTGGATGGCCTTTAGACGTCTCCTGGGAGAACATAGAAAATAGTATTCAACGGGCTTTTGCTCAGTAAACTCGAGTCATCTCAGGCATAACTGTAGGACAGATGGAATTAGCTTTTTGTTCTTTCTTAGCTTCTCTTTCCCTACCCTAACTAAATAACTGACTTGATAATTTGACAAACTAACTCATGCTAATGCATTAATGGCTAATAAGGGTGAAATTCTGCTTTTCTCGGCTACTTAATGTTTTAACTTGCTTTAATTCTTACTACTGTAAAACGGCTATTCATTATATAAATAACTCTTCAAATATAACCTGGATTGAGATCTGTGGAGATGTATTTCTTTTCTTTCGTTTCTTTCATTTTGCCTTCTAACCCCTTTTTCATTTATAATTTGGGGCAGGGAAGTCCTGATAGCCCTATACTTGCTAGCATTGCTTCCTTCAGAGAAAGCCAAGATCTAGACTTAAACATTTGGACTCCAGCCAGGGAAAACCTCCGTGACCTGGGGGTTGACATCTCTTAAGATGGGCAGAGCAACAAAGGAGATAATTTAGGTGTGTTGCCTAATATTGTTTTAAAACCGTGGGCCAACACTAAGAAATTTATGCTGTCAGTACTAGACACAGCTAAAAGTGGGGGGCAAAAGGAGGGATGTGAGGACAGAGAAAAGCTGACAGTCCTCTGATTCTGTGAAGAAAGAGCCAATAGAGTAAACAGATCCATGGACTTGGAAGTCCTGTTCTTTGTTCAGGAGGAGCTAACAAGTGGGTGACAGGGTGGATGTGGCCAGGTCACACTGTTCTTTTTGGGTTTCACCATGCCCACCATGGAGTTAGCTGAGGCAAAGTTAAGGTAATGCAACCCTAAATGCTCGACAGAGGGATGAAGCTCAGTTTTAGGCACATATGGAAATTATCCCTATTTGTTAAGCAGAATGAAAAATGCTAATTAAAATGTAAACTAATACTTTTGCTCTCGGGTTAATCCAGGTTGTCCTGGCAGCCTTGGGGAGAATGTTGGTTATCTTGAAAAGCCTCTTTTATCTTGGTTCATAATATGTCTGCTCGAACGGGGAATTTGTACGGTTTCCAGCTCATGATTGGCTTATGTCTACTTTTTCCTCAATACACCGAGAATGCTAACTTTATCCCCTCTCTGGTAAACACTGTTAGGCGTCTGTCCCACACTTGTGCCACTCCTTCCTCTCTGACCATGCCTGGTCCTGTGTGGACAGCAGTGTGCTCAGGCCCAGAACCAATTGTGATTGGTCTGACTCTTAGCTAATCATGACCATGTTTTTTTCCCCTTGCCAACCATTGTATTGGTCCAGTGGTTGGCATGTGACAGACCTGGGCAGTGAGATGTGGCTTCTGGGAAACTTTTTCTCCCTGATAAATGACACAGATGGTATAAAGGAAAACTGGTTTTGTTTCATTATTTTTTCCTGATCCAGAATGTGATTTTGGGGAGTGCAGAGCCATTTCCTTTTTTCAAGCTCAAGAAAGAGCATAGTTGACACAGTGAAGATAGAAAAGCAGAAAGATAAAATGCCTTGATAGCATTATTAAATCATAACCTCTGGGTTTCTTGTTTAGGAAACAATTCATTTGTTCATGGTTTAATTCACTCATATTTGGATAGTCCATTACTTGCAACTCAGTGCATTCTAATGGACATTTACATGGAGCTCTCAGCTGTGGAGCTGGGGAAAGCTGTGGATTAATGAGGATTTAAAGCACGGCCACGAGATGATAGCAAAGTTGCAATGACATTTGTTTCTGGAAGGAGATCACTGGCTTTGCCATCTTTCCTAGTGCAAGACACAGCTTTCAGTTCTCAATTTTCCAGAATGGCTGGGCTTTGTCTCCTGACGGAGTGGCATGGACTTGCTTTGTTCTTCTGCCTCTCTGACTTCCTCTACAGCGCGAGCACTGCTGTTTCTCCCTCATTCCCAGGATGGCTCTTTTCCAAGGTCCTTGCTTTGATCTTCCTCTCTCTGTCCCCTTTTCCTTAGCAATATCGTATTCTGCCCAAACTTTAATTCTTCTGTCTTTAAAAACCAACACTTCAACTTTGTCTCCAAATTCCCTTTAAACTCCAGCTTTGAAGTTTCAATTACCTATGGCCCATTTCTACTAGCAGCATAAACAAAAACATAAACTGAACTAAAGTCATCTTCTTCCCTGAAAAACCTGACATCTCCCTTTCTGATAATGTCAGTATCACACTTAGGTCTCTCAGTTTTCAGGTCATTTGGCGCTTCTTTCTCCCATACTGCATCTATGCAATCCATCACTGTCAAGTCTACCTTTGAATTCTCTCACTCGCTTCGTCCCTCCTACTCATCTGCTCTGCCTCTAGTCCAGCTTAGCACCAAAGCCTACCTGGACCTCTGTAATAAACTCAAATCAAGACCTTCTTAAGAAATTTCTACCCGCTAGTCCCTCTTACCCACGCTGTCAAAGTGTGCCCCCTTACACAGAATCCTGCAAAAGCAGCCTCGCCTTCTGAATGAAATACCAACTCCTTGCTGTGCTGTTCTTGGCCCCCCAGAACATAACTAACTTATTATTTTACTTTTATGTCTTGCTATTTGTCTGTTTATTTTCTGTGCTCCTAGTTCAGCATGACTAACACCACTGTTATTATTACTATTACCACCAGCAATAACGTCTACCATTAACAGCTCTGGTGTTGCCATGACTACCATAATACAACTCTCTCTCTCAATGGGGAATATTTATTGAATTCTAATATGTGCCAAGGACTGTGTTCAAGCACTTTCATTCAACAGGCAGTGACCAAATAATCGATGACATGCAGTGACCAAATAATCGATGACATGCAGTATGCTCAGCGGATGTTGAAGGTACAGTGAAACAGATAAGGATTTGCCCTCCACACTCATGGAGCTTATATCTTCTTGCCCTTATCTATTTTAATTCCTGTCATAATCTTCTGGAGGTAAGTACTGTATTCAACATTGTTTTACAGATAAGTAAACCCAGGCTTAGAGAATTTAAGTAATCCAGAAAAGGACTTAGAGACAAGAGCTGTGGCTCCCAGATCTCTCCTATTCTGTCTACACTGCCCGTCTCTACCTCATTTCTTCCCCCTTCCCCTCATACCCACTCATGACCACAGCACTTTGAGGGGAGGAATGATGTCAGGTCTTCTCTGTGGCTCCTATGCTACCCAGCACAGTGAGTAGCATCTTTGCAGCTCAAAACATGTTTGAGGTTAAATGAAATAGAGGTAAAAGCCCTCATGACATCACCCCGAAGACCTCAATCGCCCAGTCTGAGCGAGCTGAGTGCTGAGTAAGCGCTTCTCCTGGAGTGATCAGTGTCTCTTAACTGTCTAGAATAGAAGACAGCATGCCCCGCCTACAGCTCCCAATGCAAGATCTCATTGGTTCATCTGTCCCTATGCTTAATAAGCAAGATTAACATCCATTTTAAATTCAATTAATGACTATGTTATGAAATCACACGTTCATTCCTCCTTTCAATATGCACTACTGCACTCTGCTAATGTTCCCTCATGTTCTGCTACAATGCATTAAGGGCAAGATTGGTGACATTTGTTTGGAATCAGACACCTGTTCTCAGTTTGGAGAGTGGCTTATATATCCTGCTTCAAAATGTCCAGGGGGCCAATGGAGATGAATGAAGCCTAGTTAATGTTC
>NW_011888852.1:2566801-2573480 GCF_000151845.1 Pteropus vampyrus | reverse complement strand
TACCAACTCCTTGCTGTGCTGTTCTTGGCCCCCCAGAACATAACTAACTTATTATTTTACTTTTATGTCTTGCTATTTGTCTGTTTATTTTCTGTGCTCCTAGTTCAGCATGACTAACACCACTGTTATTATTACTATTACCACCAGCAATAACGTCTACCATTAACAGCTCTGGTGTTGCCATGACTACCATAATACAACTCTCTCTCTCAATGGGGAATATTTATTGAATTCTAATATGTGCCGAGGACTGTGTTCAAGCACTTTCATTCAACAGGCAGTGACCAAATAATCGATGACATGCAGTATGCTCAGCGGATGTTGAAGGTACAGTGAAACAGATAAGGATTTGCCCTCCACACTCATGGAGCTTATATCTTCTTGCCCTTATCTATTTTAATTCCTGTCATAATCTTCTAGAGGTAAGTACTGTATTCAACATTGTTTTACAGATAAGTAAACCCAGGCTTAGAGAATTTAAGTAATCCAGAAAAGGACTTAGAGACAAGAGCTGTGGCTCCCAGATCTCTCCTATTCTGTCTACACTGCCCGTCTCTACCTCATTTCTTCCCCCTTCCCCTCATACCCACTCATGACCACAGCACTTTGAGGGGAGGAATGATGTCAGGTCTTCTCTGTGGCTCCTATGCTACCCAGCACAGTGAGTAGCATCTTTGCAGCTCAAAACATGTTTGAGGTTAAATGAAATAGAGGTAAAAGCCCTCATGACATCACCCCGAAGACCTCAATCGCCCAGTCTGAGCGAGCTGAGTGCTGAGTAAGCGCTTCTCCTGGAGTGATCAGTGTCTCTTAACTGTCTAGAATAGAAGACAGCATGCCCCGCCTACAGCTCCCAATGCAAGATCTCATTGGTTCATCTGTCCCTATGCTTAATAAGCAAGATTAACATCCATTTTAAATTCAATTAATGACTATGTTATGAAATCACACGTTCATTCCTCCTTTCAGTATGCACTACTGCACTCTGCTAATGTTCCCTCATGTTCTGCTACAATGCATTAAGGGCAAGATTGGTGACATTTGTTTGGAATCAGACACCTGTTCTCAGTTTGGAGAGTGGCTTATATATCCTGCTTCAAAATGTCCAGGGGGCCAATGGAGATGAATGAAGCCTAGTTAATGTTCCTGCTGCTTTGTACAGCTCCTCTTTCACATAAAAACCGTGGAGACGCGCCCTGCTGGAGTCTTAACCCAATCACCACGGAAAGATGATCTTTAACACAATTTTATCTGGCTTCTTTCACTGCCTCCTCTTGCAGGACTCAAGTGATGTTTCCTTTCATTCTCTCACCTTTGACACCCAGATATATCAGTCTTTCCCATTAAGAATTGGAGAAGCCCTGGGAGAATTTTTAACAACACCAAATGACAAGCAAAAATCAATGACAATTGCAGACCATTGCAAGAATGCAAACATTCAACCATACAACAAATATATATTGAGTGTCTGCTGTCCAGGAACAATCTTCTGTGCTTCGATACCAAATGAACAAGACAGATTGCCTATCCTCAGGGACCTTGGGGTCCACAGGGGAAGCCAGACCAGCGCTCAGTTTCCAATGTGCTGTGATAACTCTTTTGATAAGATGCATCCGAATGTTATGGAGGAACCCAGAAGGGGCATTTCCATTTGGAAGCTCAAGAGAACTTTCCAGAAGTGTTTGGCAAATAGGCTACAGAAGTGGGAACAGCACATATGATAAACTAGAAGTAAAAAAGCTGGCACTTGAAGAGAAATAAATAGCAGAAATAAATGATAGAATTTGTATGTGAGGAAGTTGTATGGAGACCAAGGGCGGGGAGGAGGGCGGGGGGGAATATGTTTAGGATCTAGAATTATTGGCCACTGGTAAAAATGAATATATCATTCTTAAATCAGAGATGCCAAACCAAACCATGTATTTATTCAAATTTTAAAATTTAATTTTCACTGTGGGTGATTAGATTTGGCTACACAGTCTTTTCTCTAATGGAGAAGTGTCATCTAGGGTATCCCCCTGAGTCTGGTCAGGCTCTGTGACTGCTTTGGCCAATAAAATACAATGGAAGGTGACGCTATGATAACTTCCAGGCCTACGCCTCACGAGCCTGGTTGTTTTCCATTTCCAGCTCTTGAAACTCGTATAGAATAAGTGTCCCTACTGTAAGGAAGCTTAAGCCGAAGATTCATGAAGAAATCAATCAGAGGATGATCTGAGGCCCTCGGACAAGAGCTCTAGCTGAGCTCCCATCTGACAGCCAGCCATGTGAAAGAGTCATTTTGGAAGTGGGTCCTCCATCCCCAGCCAAGCCACCCCAGCTAGCACTGCATAGAGTGTACACAGACCACACCTTCCCAGTCCTACCCAAACTGCAGGTTTATGACTTAAGCCATTACATCATGGAATGATTTGTTACACAGCAATAGATAACTGGAACTAGCTCCTACTTTGTGAACATGTACCTGGTACTTCATTTACAATGCAAAGCTGTCACTGATGAGCGAGCCCACAGGGATGTGAGTGTTGTGTATGATGCAGAGCTCCCTCTCTCTTGCTGGGTCACGTACTAAACAAAAGCAGATGGAACTGAGAGGTGATGTCAGAATATAACTCTGCCAGATGCCATCTTTCAGATTCTCCATCGTGATCAGCCAGACAATAATCTTCGCTGAAATGAACACATGTTCTCAATTAGAACCTATTGGTAATAGTTGGGAACATAGTACATGCCAAGCTTAATCTCTACTAATTGCTATTGGGAGTCTACAAAACTTAGTGAGAGACACTCGAGGATAATTTTTTAAAGGCCATTTTCTGTATATTAGGTCTTGCAAACCACTGCCACCCACCTCGCAAAGCTTCCAGGAGGATGGTGCTTACAAAGTCCATGGAATCCAGCAGAACAAAAGTTACAAAGCAATAGAAAGTGTTATTAGTGTCAATTGACAGTACCGAAAACTATTTTTAAGGAAAGAAAAACCAGTATAAAAATGTGATAAGTAAACAAGCACATATTGCTTATAATTCAGTCCGTTTCTGTGACAACCGTCCTCCTAACCACCAGTCTCGAAATCTGGATCTCGTTTTTAAAAACGGTTGCAAAAATGTTAAGATTCTGTCTCCGCATCCTCTTTGCCTCTGTTTCCCTCTCGGCTTTACCACTGCCCCTCAGCTACTGAAGTATCGTGACACCTATCATATTGCAACCACCCCTACTTGGTCTCTCTGAATCCAGTCCTTCTCCATCCCAGGCCGATATCAATGATTTCCAGACTCATTTTTGTTTATGTCACTTTCCTGCTTGAAAACTTCCAATTGTTTCCCATCGCTTTAGAATAAAGTCAGACTCAGAGCAGGACGTCATGGATTGTCCCACCCTCAGCCCTTTGCAGTATGCTTCCTTGTTGGTATTGCCTTTGATTTTCTTCTGTTATTTCTTACGCTGTGTTTCAAAAGAAAACCAGATTCCCACCCACATAACCACTTAGAAATGAATAAGAATCTCATATTAAAGAAGAGTGTGTTTGCGCATGTAAATTTATTGCTCTTATGCCAAAAAATAGGAAAATGGCATCTTTGTCTAGTATCATTGATATAATCAACAACTAGTACCTGAAAGCGGTGGTTGATAGTTTGGGTTAAAACAAAGTGTATTAGCCAGCTGGCGCTGCCATAATAAAATATCATAGACTGGGTGACATAAACAACAGAAATGTATATTTTTATAGTTCTGAAGGCTGGGAATTCCAAGATCAAGGTGCTGGTAGCATTGGTTTCCGGTGAGGCCTCTCTCTCTGCCGTGTGGACGGCCGCCTTCCGCTGTGTCTAAACATGGTCTTTTCTCTGTGTACGCACACTCGTGGCACTGCTTCTTCTTACTAGGATACCAGTCTTATTGAATAGCTGCGCACCTCCCCCATCATGACCTCATGTAAACTTAATTGCCTCCTAAAAGGCATTATTTCCAAATACAGTCACATTGGGGTTAGGGCTTCAACATACGAACTGTGATGTGGGAGTGGGACATAATGGAGGCAGAAATAGACATGATTCAGCCCCTTCCACAAAGTTATAGTGCTTAGCTCAGTGCTTGCTAAATAAAGATAAAAAGATGTCTTCTAAATTTTCACGGATGAAGCTGGATGTAGAGAACAATAAACTGCAGTGATATTAAGAAATGAGAGAGTTCACCATGTTTTAAAATATTAACTTTAAAATTTAAACTATTTCCTATATCCTCTGCAAGTAACTATTGTAGGTTTTGCTTAAAACTTAATCTGTATATGCTGTTTAAAATCCCGATGTCTAAACTACCTTAAGGTGAATAAAATTTGAAAAAAAAAATATCAGAAGAACTATTGATTCAGATAGAAATCATTAAATTCAACAGCTACTCACAAAACTCATTTCCCAGCAAACACGTTTCTAACGTAGATTCACTACTGATACAGGCAAAGAGGCAAATTCCAAGGCTCCTTAATTAAAAGATTCTATCAAAAGTATTTTTTATCATATGAAATTTGCATTTTAGTTCAATAAAATGTATTTTTTTCTTTTTTTACGTTAGGAAAGAAAACGAAGAGCTCATTTCAAACATTTTACTTAAGTTTAACATTTTACTTACGTTTAAAAAGAAGTCTGTTTACAAAGGTGGGCCCCGCGGTCTCATCAGGGACAGAAGGGTCCTTCATGAGACCCAGCGAGTTATGGATCTCTAAGCACGGAAACTTGGCCTCATTCATCCCACTTCGCTGGGCCGTAGGTTTTTGCAATGACCCTCTTTTCTCCCAAATGTCCTTGCTATGTATCCGCCTCCTCTCCTCCTTTTCCTTTCCTCCCTCCCGTCGTCCAAGGAAAGCTGAGGGCATCTCTGCCTAATTTTCAATTCACCTTTCCTCTTGTCCTCATTTTCTTTCTTTCTTTTTGTTTATTTTTTCAGAGGACTTTTTTTAATCGTTGCTTTTTGAGTCCTCTCTCACAGGCTTAATGCAGGCGAGCCCTGCATATTGCCAGAAGGCAGAATTTTTTCTGGAAGTAGGGCAAGCCCATCCTTTTTTTTCATCAACATCCACTGATGGCATTCTGGCTGACAAGACTTATCTTCTCCAGGGTACAGAGTTTTCACCTTTGTGTAAACCCTCAAATGAAAATACTTTTATCAACACAAACATGATCAAAAATTGCAGTTTGCTGTAAGAAGAGTCAAACAAATGTAAATAATTCTAAACAGTAAAAAAAAGAGAGATAATGCGAAATAATCCTCACCAATCAATACCATATTAGTACTTTCTTCTTCAAAGAAACGACAACTCATATAACTTGCTTGCAATAAGCCAATGGGGATTATGTCTTTAATAGTAAAAGTGTTGTAGTGTATTTAATAGGTGGAGTAAAGGTTTTATGTTCTATCCCACTAGAAACACACACACACACACACACACACACACACACACGCGCGAGCGCGCGCACGAGCTTACTGGTATGGTGTTTCTTTGCACAGACTTATCTGGGATTTTGCCCAACCCTACTTTCTCAGAATTCTAGAAAAGAAAGGGAGTGGGGGGTGATGGTGGCTGTGTGTTTTATTGTACTGGGATACAAATTTTTTAAATAACAAAACCCAGTATTGCATTAGCACGTTCTCTACTGTACTGGGATCCAAGAACAACACTTAACCTCTAAATCACTGGAAAATATTAGAGTTAACATTTCTTAGGGCCTTAGTAAATTGTGAGATGCTGTTCTAAGTAGTTTACACTAATTAACTCTCATCTTATAATGATCTCAAGAGGTAAGTACTAGTATGGCCACTTTATAGAGGAAAGAAAAGCAAAATTATACAGCTAGTAAGTTCCAGAACCAGCATTCAAACTTGCCTATTCTGGCTCCAAAGTCTGTGCTTTCAATTAGTTGTTTCTAAATTTTCCTAAAACACACATACACATAGACACATTCATGCATAAGAAAAAGAGAAAGGATTCTGAAGCAAGGAAATTTTGACTAAATTTTTAAGCTTAAAACGACATCATTTTAATTGAGACTTCTGCCTTCAAAAACAGTGAATACTCGAAGGACCATGGCTATTAAATGCTATCAGATATTTTATTATCAATATAAAAAAAGGAATGCAAATTAATACTGTGAAATTCCATGTTTTTCTTATTAGGTTGGCAAAGAGTCAAGATTTGGAAAAAATGTTTTGTCACAGACTTGAGGACACAGGCGCTCTCATTGTTGGTGGAAATGAAATTTAGGGGCAGACTAATGCCAGGTGACAAGAGAGCTCTAAAAATGCTCAGTCTTTTTTCCCAGTTACAGAAACTTTCTAAATCAGATTATCACATGAGTCCCAAAAGATATGAGCCCAAGCATCTTTATCCCAGGGGTTTTTATTTTTAGAAGTTATAAAACATCTGAAGCAACCTAAATATACAATAGTTTGGGATTGGTTGATAAATGATGGCACATTCACACCAAGGAATCACATAACCAGTATAAATTGTGAGATTTATCTATGTTTATGTGGAGGAAATGTGTCCATTACACACAGTAGAGTGAGAGGTGTTTTATAGTATTTATGATGATCCAATTTATGTAACCTTATACGCATAGGTCTATACTTACATGCAGCAAGAACTGGAAGGCTGTCCACTGACAGAGGATGATAAAAGATTTCC
>NW_011888852.1:2558920-2566496 GCF_000151845.1 Pteropus vampyrus | reverse complement strand
GAGAGAGAGAGAGAGAGAGAGAGAGAAAGGAAGGAAGGAAGGAAGGAAGGAAGGAAGGAAGGAAGGAAGGAAGGAAGGAAGGAAGGAAGGAAGGAAGGGAGGAAGAAAAGATGGAAGAGAGAGATAACTAGGGAGTGAGCACTCAGGGGACTGGGTCAGCCGATCTCTGTCCTGATCACTGGGGCTCACTCACCACCCTCCTCTCTCTGCTGATTCTCTCCCACTGCTTTCAGACCTAGGCTCCAGTATTCCCTCCATTCTATTCCTTAGGTCAGGGGTCCCCAAATCCCAGGCTGTGGACCAATACCAATCCATGGCCTGCTAGAACCTGGGCTGCACAGCAGGAGGTGAGCAGTGGTGAGCGAGCAAAGCTTCATCTGTATTCGCAGCTGCTCCCCAACACTAACATCACCGCCTCAGCTCCGCCTCAGATCATCAGGTGTTAGATTCTCATAGGAGCACCTGTCCCTGGTGCCAGAAAGGTTGGGGACCGCTCAGTTAGTTTATCACAATTAGCTGGCTAACCTGTGACTTGACCATTTTACCCCAGTACAGTCTGAGACAATCTCTGATCTCCCTGGCCCTGCTTTCTCCTCAGTCTCAAACCTTAGGAGACCCCTAATTTTATTTCCTAAGAAATAATCAGACATTACCCGAGACCTATGAGGTGTGAGTTGAGGGAAGAGCAGAGGACTTGCTGTTCCCTTAAAAATAACAATAAAAAAAATGAATAAAGGACAAAACTTCTGTGAAGTGCGTAGGACAGTACCCTAGAGAGATATGTAATTAACGGGTGCACATTGTGTCTCAGCAGAGTTTGTCTCACCTGAGTTTGCCTCACCTGAGTTTGCCTCACCTGAGTTTGCCTCACCTGAGCTTGTCTCACCTTGATAAATGTGCTTCATTCTACTTTTACTTGCCACGTATATATTTCTCTCTCTCTCTCTCTTTCTCTCTCTCTCTCTCTCTCTCTCTCTCATGTAGTGCTTAGTATGTATCAGATCCAGAAACTTTTTAAAAAATATTCTTTATTTTGACATAATTTTAGACTAACAGGAAAGTGGAAAGAATAGTATGAAGAATTCCTAGAGAGCCAATAGGCAGATTTCCCCAATGCTAATATAACTATATTTGCTTTAAGCTCTCTGTCTCTCTCAGAGTAAATTGCAGACAGAATTCGCCTTTATCCCTAACTACTTCTACACATATTTCTTTAAAAAAAGATTCATTTACATTACTACAGTACAATTATGAAAATAAATAAATCAACATTTATTACAATATTTTTATGTAGTATACAAACTTTATTTAGAAATCACCAATTATCGCAACAGTGTCTTTAATAGCAAAAGAAAATCCTAGAACATGTATTGCATTCAACTGTGAAGTCTCTTTAGCTCCCTTTATTGTGGAATATTTTTCAAATCTTTATTTCATGCCATTGACATTTATGAAGAGTACCCACCAGGTATGTTTCAGGGTTTGTCTGATGTTTTCTCATGATTAGATTCAGACTACGTGTTTTTGTGCCAGATACATTTAATTTCCAGTTTATTTAATCTGAATCATTATCATTATCGTTATCATTTTACAGATGAAAAAACTGGGGCACAGAGAGGTAGCTTGCCTGAGGTCACACAGCTCACCAATGGCAGAACCAAGATTCACACCTTAGATATCATCCTTGGAGTCTGGGGTCTTGACCCCTTACTTTTAGTGTCTCATGTAGGAAGGACACTGGAATTAATGCGTAGTTATGTGCCAGAATCTCTCTTTGAGGCTTTCATATTTGATGTGTTATCTAATCCGAAGACAACTTCACATGAAAGATGTTATTCACTATATTTACAGAAAAGGAGACTAAGATTTCGAGCAATTACAAAACTAACGCAAGGTTGGACATCCAGTTTCTCTGACTCTTCAGTTTGCTACATGGTCTGCACATTAGAATCACCCAAAGAGCTTTTTAAAACTCAGTTATGACCAAGCTCTACCCAGGCCAATTAAATAAAAATCTCTGAGGATGAGTCTTAGTATCTATGCCCCATTTTTCTCTTTAAGCACCCAGGTGAATCTAATAAGCATCAAATTTGTGAATCACTGTAATAAATTTTTAAATCATCTGTGGTTCTTAATAACTAAAGGGACACCTTAAGAAGTTGGCCAAAGAAATAACTTATTATTATGGTCTTCCTTTTCAGGAAATGACTGCCTAGGATGGGATTTTAAACTGGCCCCTCCAGGTCACAGCACTGAAATCTCACTTCAGAACCTTCACATTAGCTCTTTCTAAACACGGTCGACATTCGAATCCACGTAAACCCAGCAACATCACTCAACCCTTCATCACTCCCAGAATTTCTGCACACAGCTCTCTCCCCACTCCCAGAGCGTGCCTCTCTGTGAGATCAGAGACCACATGTCGTTCACCTCCCACGGCCCCCAAATCAACTGTAGCATTACCTCACACACAGTAGGCTCTCAATAATATATGTAAAATAACTTCATTTTAAATTCCCTTTTGCCCACTCAAAGACTCGAGAGATTTTGTTGTACGTTTCCTCAACACAGCATTTCACCCTGACAGAGTTATATCAAACACAAAGTTGAAGATTTTGTTGTATAGTCTCCTTCGGTTTCATTTAGAGCAATAGAAAATATGATCTTGGAAGCCTTCTCTTTCTTGCCCTGATCTACACAAATCAGAGAAAGGACTATTGCATAGAGAACCGTCTTTGAGAAATCCAGATAGCAGAATTTTAGTTACAGCTCCTGGATCTTTTGATCTGGGCACTTAAGTATGTGGTATTTCTAATGAGGTATGTCTAAGAAGTTGCTGAGATTTGTGTTTATTATTGGCTCTTAAAAATGGTTTTTAAAAATATATGCCTCACCTAATAATGAAGAGAAATTTGGGTAAATATGGTAGGAAGAATAACACCCCCACCCCCAGCCTCAAATTTTGTCCATGTCCTAATCCCTGAGACCTGTGAATATTTAGTTATGTGGCAAAGAAGAATTAATAAGTGGCAGATGGAATTAAGGTGGCTAATCATCTGGCCTTAAGACAGGAATATTAACCTGGGCTGTCTGGACAGATCCAATGTCATCACAGGAGTTCTCAAAAGTGGAAGATGGAGGCAGACTTGCGATCTACAGAATTTTCAGATAATAATTTCTATTGTTTAAGCCACCAAATTTATAGTAGTTTTTCACAGCAGCCATAGAACACTAAGACAGTGCCGAATGTGAGATGCTATCCAATAAACATTCTATCATCAAAAAATTAAATTAATATTATCATTTTTGAAATCCTTCTCTGGTACTGCCCTGTGATTTGGGGCATTATTTAACTTTCTGAGCCTTGGGTTTGTTGTTGTTGTCATTAAGTAAAATAGAACTACAGTGACTTTTTGATATAGTTAGCATGCAGATTAAGTGAGGTCTTCTCTGCACACCAAGGGGGAGAAACGTCTATTCTCTTGGCAGCTCATAACATAATCCTTATTAGAGAGAGACTCGCCTTGTTTTGGAAATGCCTTTAAAAGGAAGATGAAGGAAAAGAAATCCAGGAACAAGAGAATGAAGAAAGAAGTGGAAGAAGAAAAAGATAGAAGGGCGTTGCATGCTGGGTAAAAACCAAATGCTCAGTAAAGTTTATAGAATACTAAGATGCCGGTGAGATTAGATGTCTTGTGAAAAGTGGTAAATGGGATGACTTCTGTGTCTTGGTTGATGTTGGGGGGTTTGGCGAACCAGACAGCACACGCACCTATAAGAGCATGGAGGTGAGGGACCTCTGGGATTGCACAGCCACGGGAGTTTCCAAAATCTTGGAAAGACTTGACTATGTTTAAGACATGGACCTTCAAGTGGACGAGATGTCAGAGAAATTTCAGCTGGAGTGTAAGGGGCAGTCTAAGCACCCAGGTGACGTGTGAGCGAAGCGTGCGAAGTTCTCAGTACAGTGTCAGCCACAAATGATTACTGTTACTGTGTTCCTTGTCACACGGCCGTCCATCCACATACATATCTGGGCACCATACACTATTCATCTCCAGTGCACTCTTCAGCATCACATCCAATAGATTTCCTTTCCCAGTGAGTTCTGAAGTCACTTTCACAGGAAGGAGTCCTCTGAAAAATCCCTTTGTTTATGTGAAGCCTGTCCTGTGTGCCTTCACACCCCTCCTGGATGACTGAAAGCCCAATTATCACTAACAGACCGAGCCGGTGTTTTTGAAAGGTAATGAACGTCATCCCGTTGACATAAGGCCTTGAGGAGAAGGTCCTGGGAGATGAAACTCTCTGGGACCTGGACAGGCCATGAGCAGTTTCTGTTTCTGTGGCTGCAGCCCGGCTCTAATGATGGGGAGAGCAGCTGCGAAGCTGCTTAATGGCCGAGTCAGGCTGGGCCCGCCCGGAGCATCCCTGTGCCTCCCTCCAGCTTCTAATGAGCAGCACTGCGGGCAGATGCCCGTGATTCATCCGGCTTCCGCCTCATTAGAATGTCAAGCAAGGCTCGGCTGCCTCAAATCCCATATGCAAGTAGGCAGGTTGAAATTGTAAATAAATAGAATAGCAAAAGGTTAATGTATATAAACTAACTCTTCTCCTTTCTCTGAATTCAGTTGGCTTTATTCTTTCCAGTATGTGTGTCATTTAGTGCCAAGTTCAAGTGTACAAGAAATTTAACTGAAGTCATAACTGAACTTAATTTCTATTTTGAGCCCACACTCTTTCAAGGTCCTTTACTAACCTTTCCCTCCAGATTAGCATCTAGATGACGAAGTGCCTCTAAACAGGGACACATGAGGAGGGGTGTCTGCTTATCAAGTGTTGTCACCGCTCCACATTACCAGCCTCCGAGGGGTCTTTATTCTTGCCGAGTCTTCAGGTATCAACCTGTGAAAGTCCTTCCCCCATTAGCAAGGCCCTTTAGGTATGCCGATAATCTATGCCGTGAATGTCTGGCTTTATAAATATTCTGTTGCTCCCCAAACACCCATGTAAGGGGCCCCGGAGGCTGTTTCAGGCCCAGCTGCCAAGGCAGCTCATGCTGCAGACATCATTTAGCCTGCCCTATAATAGTCTGGGTTATAGATACAATTATAGGAACTGATTCTGGAGATTTAAACAGAAAAAGGAATGCATCGGAAGTTTAACAGGTGGCTCACATAATTAATGGGAAACTCGGAAAAGTACGTGCAGGAAAAATGGCCAAAATGAGCAAAGGCGAGGAGACAGGAACCATAATGGAAGACGCTCGCTGTGGAAGGACCCAGTTGGCTAGGGCTGTGTCATGTGCTCCTGAACTAGCTGCAGAGTGAGATTATCTCCCTCCTTCGTCTCTAAAGGGAGATAAGGAACTACCACTAACGGACACACAATGGGGTCTTCCCCCCAAATCAGAAGAGGGTTTAGAAGCCGGACAGGTACAATATGGTAAATGTCATTTCAACACACCGCACTATTAGAGGAGGGATAGACCAAGGGGCCAAACAATACCACTCAGTGTTGAGCCCTGGGCCCTGGGCACTCGGCCAACAAACCTGAGGGCAGAAGGAATGTCTGTGTGCGCAGCTCGGGCCAGCACTCCCGAGATGGCCTTGAACATCCTACATAAACTTTTAGGTGAAGTGAGGGGCATCATTACTGGTATAACCAAGCACAGTGTGGAAGTGACAGAGAGCTGGTAGCCATCTAGGGGCCTTAAATGGGACCAGAAGGCAATGCCAGTGACCTGCATGGATGGACTGCTGAGGAAAGCGTAAGAATGCAGGTGTCCCATCACAAGCCAGCAGTGATATGGGACAATGAGAGCCCTTCCCGACCCCCGCAACTCAACACCACTTAACACCTGGCTGCGTACCTAGAAGTAGCACTAAGGAAACAAGAGTGATCCTTGACTGAAATGTTCCTGCTCCCTATTGGAACAAGAAACTAAAATTATCTAGTTAAAAAAAAAAAGAGAGAGAGAAAGAAAATCGAAATTTTTTTTGCCCACCAGAATTTATGAGGAGAAGGACATAATTATTTTATTTTAGACCGTTAACTTATGGGAATTGGAAAGGCAACAATTCTGTCTACCCACCGACTAGGAAAGGAGAACGTAATTCGTGTGGTGTGATCGCTAGTGAGACTCTGCGGGAGGGTCGGGCCAGGAAAAGCCACACAGACTGTCACTCCGACAGGGAGGCCAGCTCTGACAGGGAAGAGGCTTTGACTGACCCTGGCGCAGGTTCAAAACGCGGACGATATAGGCAAAGCACGTCATCAAATCCAGAGCTTCAAATTAACCTTTACAAAATGAATGGCTTTTTCTTTGCTGAGTAAAAGTCCCAGGGAAACAGAAGAGGAAAATGCTGGCATCACGCACTAAATCTGAATACGGTGGTGACCTTTGAATTCCAATTGCTTACGGCTATCTTAGTATGACATTTGGCATTTTTTTAACCTTGCACATAATAAAATAACAAGTTTTATTTTTTTTAAATGTTGAGGTTAATAAGCTCCCCCCCGCCAACAAAACCATATTTCTTTTAGCTGAATAATGTAACAATGGAAACTATGTTTTGGTTATTTGACTTCCACCAGAGTGTAAATTTTTAATAGGTGAATGGTTCTGGACTATGAAAATGGCTTACTAAAAACACTGCCATTGCTTCATTAAAGAGACCAGCTTTGTGGTAGGGTAAATTTACCAGCTTTTTGTCATCATTCGAAGCCTTTAAAAGAGGACTTGAAGGACAGTGAGATGCGTTAGAGGGAGCACTTGACTCAGAATCAGAACTCCAGGGTTCAAGGCTGAATACACAATTTAGTATCAATGTGGCTTTAACCTCTTCTTCTCTAAAATAAAATAATACTTGTCCAAAGTATCTCACAGGATTGTTTATGTGGACAATGCTCATTTAAATCCCTGCAGCATTAGCTACATAAAAGGAATTAAACTTAGAATAATTAAAGTTCATGGTTTAGTAAAATTTAAGCAGAGACTTAAATTCCAGCTATGCAACTTACCTGCTCTGTGAACTCTCTGAATTTTGCTTTCCCCATCATAAAATGAGGATAATGATTGCTACATTATAGAGTTGTTGGTGAATATTAAAAATATACAGATGAGCTTAGTTCATAAGCATCCATTTACAAAGTAAATGCAAAAATATCCTAAGGTTCATTATGTAATATTTTCTTTCTGTGCTATTCAAGGTATTTCTTCCAATGCATAATTATCTGCTCAGGATTTGCCTGGGGGTGGTGGGGGGGAGGGTGCAGACAAAGTTCTTAGGCCAAGACTCTGGGATTGACAGAGCAAGTCAGACTGAACAGATAGCCCTGGCAGGTAAGAGGGTGATGTACCCTATTCAATGCTTTCCTTGTAGTTTACTGGACAAGCTTGTGATGGAAACATGCTTTCCATTTAAAAACTCTCGGGTTGGGGAACTAACGTGCTCTCTCCTTAATTCATCTGTTTATCATTTAATTCATCTACTTAGTCATTCATTATTCATTCAAAAAATGCATTGCAAGCCTTTGTCTTTTATATGAGAAATATTCTTCTTACATGTACCAG
>NW_011888852.1:2554622-2558870 GCF_000151845.1 Pteropus vampyrus | reverse complement strand
TTCTTAGGCCAAGACTCAGGGATTGACAGAGCAAGTCAGACTGAACAGATAGCCCTGGCAGGTAAGAGGGTGATGTACCCTATTCAATGCTTTCCTTGTAGTTTACTGGACAAGCTTGTGATGGAAACATGCTTTCCATTTAAAAACTCTTGGGTTGGGGAACTAACGTGCTCTCTCCTTAATTCATCTGTTTATCATTTAATTCATCTACTTAGTCATTCATTATTCATTCAAAAAATGCATTGCAAGCCTTTGTCTTTTATATGAGAAATATTCTTCTTACATGTACCAGGAGGTTGTGAGTATATAAAAAAAAATTAGGCTAACAGCTAGAACAAGCCAGTTAATTTACAAAATCAGAGCTTTTTAAAAAATCACCAGATGGTTGAGTGTGGGGGGGAAAAAAAAAAAAACTAAATGAACTACATTTCATAAGGTGACAAACTTCCCAGAGGAGAGATCCAGGGCTGCTTTCCATGTGGCACACTGAAGAGTAGAGAAAGAACCTTTCACAGGAGATACAGAGAAATCAGGTGGAACATAAACAAACTTTTAATGGCTGCTGGCAGACTGAGGAAAAGATTGAAATGTCACAAATTAGGTTTTCACACACACAAACTAAGTGAATGAGCATATCTGCAAAAGGCTCAGGGCAGGGCAGGGCAGGGCAGGGCAGGGCAGGGCAGGGTGGAGGCCTTCCAAAGGGAAGAGCAAGACAATAGGGTAGAGAGAGGTCTTGCAAGGTACTGAAAGCTGGAGAGAAAGAATTACCAGCAACCCAAAAATCACACAACTGGGCGGTAAAGCAGAAAATAATCACTAGAGAGTTTCACCAGTGCTCAGATCCCAAGCCCTCCTGTAAGGAAAGGCCTGATTCCACATTCAAAATATTTTGAAGATATAGTAAACTGCATTCGACTAAAGCAATGACAGAATCCAGTTCCAGCTTAACTATAGATTAAACTGACTTCACACACCCAACTCCTAACATACACTTCTCAGGACTTTTCTACTCTTTTTCTGGGAGTAAATGTCATTTACAACTGGTCTTTTATACACAATGCCAAGTATACAATTAAAAAAAATATATATGACACATGTCGTGGCAAGAAAGTGTGAACGATGGTCAAGAGAGAATAGTTAATAAAAGCAGACTCAAAGATTGCCATTATGTTGCAATTGTCAGACGACTGTAACTATAATAAAAATGTTAAAAGATGGAGTGGAGAAAGTGAAAATGCTGAACTTAAAGGAATCTCAGCAGAAAGTATTAAAAGAGAGCGAAATAAAAATCCTAGGAAGGTATCTATACCGTAAATGTAGAACTTATTTAATGGGCTTAACAACACACTGGGTAAACAGAGGTAAATTTTAGTAACTTGAAGACCGTGAATAGAAATTATCTAAACATGCAGAGATAAAAGAAAAAGATAACAGAACATGGCATCTGGGATATGGGGGATAATATCAAATTATCTATCATACATTTGAGTCCCAGAGCAAATAAGAAAGAAAATGGGTGACATAATTTTGAAGAGATAATGGCCAAGAATCTCCCCAAATTGATATAAAACATAAACCCACCAATCCAAGAAGTTTAGTCAAACCCAATAAGAAAAAATAAAAGAAAACCGCACCTTGGCACATTGTAGTTAAAGTGCTGAAAATCAAAGTGAAGAAAGTATCTTAAAGCCAGTCAGAGAAAGAAGATACACCATCTTAAAAGGGATAAAAATAAGATTTAAAACTAATTTCTCAGAAAAAAAATGAATCCTTGCAGCTAGTAGAACATTCCTAAAGTGCTTAAAGGAAAAAAAAAAAATCAGCCTATAATTCTATACCAAATCTAAAAATTAAGCCAAACTAAACATAGTTTTATTTATAGAAATAAGTAAGGAATTTATCAAAGAAATATCCAAAGAAGTTTTTTAAAGAGAGGGGAAATGATACCAAAAGGAAGCCCAAATCTATAGGAAAAAATGCAGAGCACCAAAAAAGAGTAAATATGAGGAAAACCATGAAAATTTATTTAAAATATTTTTAAACTTTATACATATGCCAACATATATATATACATATTTATTTTAAGAGATTATTAACAATTTAAAACAAAATTAATAAAGCTCGAGTTTTTAGTATGTGTAGGAGTAAATTATAAAACAAAAAAAAGCACAAAGGGTAGGAGATAGAAAATGAAATTAAACTGTTGTGAGATCCTACGTTGCTTATGAAATAGTATAATGTTATTGGAAAATGGGACTATGAAAAGCTAAAGTTGCATATTGTTGTCTCTAGAGCAAGCAGTAAAAAATAAATACAAAGAATTATATCTAGAAATTCAACAGAAGAGATAAAATAGATTATTAAAAAAATATTTACTTGACTTAAAAAAAGGCAGAAACTAAGGAATCAAGGAACAAAGAACAGATGGAACGAATAGAAATAAAATATACTGATTATATCAACAATTACATTAAATGTGGATAGATTGAAATATAAAGTATTATACAAACATAAACTTCAGTAATAATAAAAATAGCAGCTAATATTTATTGAATGTTTATCACATGCCACACATTCTGCTAATCGATTTAAATGCTTTATCTTGTTTACCCTTCCCAATTACCCTATGACCTAGGTATTATTTATATCCACATTTTGTATATGTGAAAACTCAAATGAATCATTGTCCACTGTAACACAGCTTTAAGAGGCAGGGCAAAGATTTAAAGCCAGGAAGTAAGATTTCTGGGATTATACCACTTAGTTATTCTGAATATGATGTTAATAATGGCTGAGAAGGATGATGATGATAATGATGATGAAGAGTAATTATAGCCAGTCATCCCTGTGGTCTTGACAACTCATGGAGGGGAAAATATTGGACATGATCATTCTTATTCCAGGGAAAATATTTAGTTTGGAAACCCATAATTAAGATGTACATTGTTGAGTATACATATTTCAGAATGCAGTATATATCAATATTTATATTTATGGTAACATGAATTTAAGTTCAACCAATCCAGTGACACTGTCCTCTAACATACAGCTCATTAGTGACATTAAAGCTTCATTAATCTTATTTCTACCTATCCAGAATCAGATGCAGACTAAGATACAATGCCATCTACCCTTGTTTTAATTGTGAAGGAAAGGTTTTGCTAGAGAAATTAGCAAATGGTTCAGAGGTCCCTTTGGTCTCCCTTTGCTGGGGCACAGAGACATCACTGACCATGTACCAGACCCACTCTCTCCATGCTCTGCCCTGGTCCCTGGAGTTCTGGCTCCAATTTTCAAGTAGACTTCAAATCACTGCTGTGGTTATGCAACCTACCCTCCGGGGCACTGTGAGACTTTGGGCCCCAGCCAGGCTGTGATCTCAAAAGAAGCAGAGAAGCAAACTTTGCATGTGTAGCTATGAGCACCTTCGTGCAGATGACAGCTGGATGGGCTACAAGGCAAAGTTCCAGGTGTATCATCTAAACGAGCAGGTAAAAAGAAGTGTGAGCAACAGAATATCTACAGGTTATAGGGAGGAGAGAGGAAGCTCAGATCGCTCTGAAGAATGGGAAGAAATGGAGTTTATTGGTCACGGTTCTTCAGAGAAACAGAACCAGCAGCGTGTGTGTGTGTGTGTGTGTGTGTGTAAATAGATTTAATATAAACAATTGCTTCCATGTGATTATGAGGGCTGAAAAGTCCCAAGACCTGCAGTGGGCGAGCTAGAGACGCAGGAGAGCCAACGGCATAGTTCTAGTGAAAGCCGGCAGGCTCGAGACCCAAGAAGAGCTCATGAGAGTCCATGTTTCAGTTCAAGACCAAAGGCAGAAAAAGTCTCAGCTCCAAGGTCAGGCAGGAGGAGTTCCCTCTTACTAGCAGGAGGCCAGCCCTTTTGTTCTATTCAGGTCTTCCATTGACTAGATGAGGGCCACCCACGTTAGGGAGAGCAATCTACTTCACTCAGTCTGCTGACTGAAATGTTCCAAAACACCCGCACCAGCATATCCCAAATAATATTTGACCCAATGCCTGGGTACCTCATGGTCCAGTCGAAGTGACCAATAACATTAATGAGAACAGGAAGGATCCTTTTCTGGGACTCTTGTGACCTTGTCCTTAGATAAGAAGAGGAGCAATGTTTGAGGTCATGTCTCCTGGGCCCACGTGGTTTTCTTATTATTTTTACTGGGAAGTCTTTGATACATACAAATGAAAATATTTGACACATAAATTATGAAGCCCACT
>NW_011888852.1:2549961-2553567 GCF_000151845.1 Pteropus vampyrus | reverse complement strand
AGGGAGAGCAATCTACTTCACTCAGTCTGCTGACTGAAATGTTCCAAAACACCCGCACCAGCATATCCCAAATAATATTTGACCCAATGCCTGGGCACCTCATGGTCCAGTCGAAGTGACCAATAACATTAATGACAACAGGAAGGATCCTTTTCTGGGACTCTTGTGACCTTGTCCTTAGATAAGAAGAGGAGCAATGTTTGAAGTCATGTCTCCTGGGCCCACGTGGTTTTCTTATTATTTTTACTGGGAAGTCTTTGATACATACAAATGAAAATATTTGACATATAAATTATGAAGCCCACTAATAAAATGATTCACCTTCCTTCGCAACAGATAAAAAATGTAAATGTCGTCTCACTTCTACATATGCATAACTCAGTCCCTAATGTCATATCATAGGTGAAGAAAAACAGACATCTCTGATGATTGTTACATAAAGCTTCGAAAGCCACAAAAATTCGGTTGCTTTGAATTAACCTTCAGGGTCTGACTGTTCAGAAGAGATGGTGGAATGTTTGTTTTGACATCTTATACACAAACTCGAAGGAACTTCACTGGAGACCAGCAGTCACAGCATCAGTAGTCACCTTTCTCCAAAGTAATTCTACGCGGGGAGGGGTGGGACTTCCACCTTTGGCACTTCCTGATGGATGTGCCCCTCCCCCAGTTTCATTGGTCGAAGATACCTCATTGACAAGTTAATAGATGGAAAGTGCTGGAACAGCTTCTGGCCACATAGTAAACACTCTCTAAATGCTTGCTCTTAACTATCATTATTATTTCATATGAATACCAATATTAGGCAGAGGAAAAGGCTCTGGCCAGAGTTCCTTATCCAGGATCTACTGCTTCCTAGGAAGGAAAGACTGTCAGAAAACATTCACTACACCCTTCTTTGAGGTAGTCGTGAATGTGGGGTGGCTGGGAAGAGATGCAGAGCATTCTGTGAAGTTGTTTGCCAGCTACAGTGGACAATTTCCTGGGAAAGTCATGGAAATCAATCAGTATTTTCTCGCTCATTCTCTGCAGTTAGGACAAGCTTTTTGGAGGAACGCAGAATCTGGCAGAGACCAGAAGCTCACAAATATTTGCTGAACAGATCAATGAGTTGGATAAATTAATTCTAAAGTATAAATAACAAATATTACATTGTCCTTGATTTCATCCACAATCACCACCTCGGTTCAAAGTTAAAACACTGGGCGCTTGAGAAAGGATCCAGGAATTTCAAATGGAGTCTCTTTAAGCATTATGTTCAAGATACAGGAGAGTCAGGGTTGATTTTTCTGCAGCAGGAAAAATGTCCATCATATCACATTTGTGATCTGCTAAGCTATGGTATTTCGAGATTCTCTGGTTTCAAAATGCTACTGTGCTTAAGCGATGCCACTTTCCTTTAGCACTGTTATTTTAAGTCTTTCTCGACCCCCATCTCACCTTACGAATATCTTTAAAAGTCACAGGAAGAGACTATTCTGGAACATGCCCTCACGGGATGGTGATGATATACTAGGTTGCCCCATTTTGTGACCACTTTCTTATTTTAGAGACGAATTTTCCAAATGGAAACTTGAAAACAATCACGAAAGGCTGAATCGGAATTATTACTGAGATGGGAAGACGGGTCAGGCACTTAACGGTTATCTTTCTCTGCGTCAAAAAACATCCCCAAACTTAGAGCAAGTCAGTGCCTCAGGCTGGGCTCCGCTGGGCACTTCTGGAGCAGGCGGGCCTTGAATCTTACCTGGGCTTGCTGATGTGGTGATGGACCAGCAGAGGCTGGCCAGTTTACAGCGGCTATGGCCGGGACAGCTGGGTTGACGAGGGCCTTTTGCCATGTGGTTTCCTATTCTAGAGTTGTTTATTCTGGGCTTTTTCACATGAGAGTCACAGAGGCTAAGGGCGGCAAGAAAGCATAATCCAATGTACATGCACTTTTCAAGTCTCTGCTTATGTCGTATTTACTCCCATCCTACAGTCCAGCTCGGGTCAGCGTAGGATGGAACTATCCAAGGGTGTGGATATGGGAGGTCCGAACAAATTGGGGGCCATTACTACATCAACCTGTGTTTTATAATATGGTCTAAGATGTACAGGGATCCAGATTTGTCACTGCGAAGCCTTCTTTCTCTTCAGAAGCAGAATATAATCAGGAGCCTGTCCTTCCGGCATTCAGACGCTCCCGCTTCCGCTCTCCCAGCCCACGCCTCCTTTCCGCCCCTCACCCCGGACTCTCTTCTGTCGTTTCAACACTGCCTCTTTCCAGATATTTTTCTCGTTAGGCAGCCCTGCAAGTCCCTGGCAGAGATGATAAATGAGCTTGACTTCCTGGGCAACGTGACTGTCCAGAAACACAGCCTGGAGCGTGCACAATGCAGCAGCGTCCATGAGCAATGCAAATGCCGGAAAGTACTGTGGGGTGGGACAGAGGTCATTGCTGCAGAAACAAAATGCCGTTTGAGACCAGCATTCTAGGCTATCGACGGCTTTGCTTAATTAGAGAAATAAGCAAATAGGTACCCCGGGCTAGCTTCTGGATCGTCTCAACGGACAAAAATGTGTTTAAGTGAAGAGGTTGCATGCAATTAAGCCAAATTCTCTATGATCTGGCTGTCTGGTTTGGCTCACTCAAATTATATATAAAGAATCAAAGAACCATAAAGGAAAGCAGAAGCATCAGTTGCCATTCTAAATCTGATAAGAGTCTGATCAAGGAAAGCTTTCTTACCAAACAGGCTCTGAGCTCTGATTACCTATGGATTTACTTACGGGAGAAATGAGCTCTCAGTAGTCCTCATTACTATCTTGCTAGATAAAAAGATCAACTAATCAATGAAAAGTACTGGTTTCTCAGGGTCTAGTACAGATAAAATAAAACAATATAGACCTTGCCCTTGCAGAGCTAACACATAAGCAGATCACATTGCTGCAAAGAGAGTAGACAGGTATAATACCAAAAACGGCAGTAATAAAATACAATATTCAGCATCAACTAGGCACTAAGGCTGTACTAGGTACTTTACATATAGATTTAGTCTAATCCTTAAAAGCAGGGAAGAGGTGGTTATTAACATCTCAAATTGTGAACAGAAAAAAACAGGTCCCCAACGGGATATACAAATACACAAGGTCATAAAGCTTGAAAACTTTTGAGTGCTGAACTGAAACTCAGGCCTGAGTCTGACTCTAAGACTTCCACTACAATACATTATCTCTTGTAAAAATAAATGATCAGAGAAGCAAAGCAAATATTTCAGTGACATTCACTCATCTATTGATTGAGTGCCAGGCTTGTGCCAGGCCTGGCTGGATGCTGGAGATCTGAATAGAGAAGTCGATCTTTAACAAACTCTCATTCCACTGAGAGGGACAGACAGGTCTGCAATATTGTGCTATCAATGTGAGCCAGTGTCTGTGGTGGGTGGCTACACATGTGGAAGATGTTAGAGCAGAAATAAAGACTAGCATAGATCAGAGTTTGTTTTTCCTTCTGACTTCCGCCCGGGGTTAATTCTTCCAGCCCTTTCTCAATATAGACACATTTCCTTTCCAAGAAAGCCTTGGGATGGTCAACTATGTTACAGATATATTAAATTAGACTAA
>NW_011888852.1:2545021-2547491 GCF_000151845.1 Pteropus vampyrus | reverse complement strand
CTTCACCTAACCTCCAGAAAGACATAACAAAGCTAGGGAAGGCCCAGAGAAAAGCAGTTAAAGGGAAGGTGTAGGACTTTACTGACATTAAAAATTCAATCCAATATGGCATGTGCTATAAATTCTATACCACGATATCAGAAAAACAGAATTTAGGGGAATTCTTTTAAAGAGATAATGCAGAAATAAACAAAATATACAAATTTACATAGAAAAAAAAACATGGAAATACAAAATAGACCCAAAAATATGAACAGGTTTCAGAAGTACCAAGATAAATTGATAGATGTTGAATCCATAATGGGGTAAAATAATTATTAAAATATAAATTTCAAAAAGGTAAAGTTTTAACTTTTATCAGATATAAAATGAACATATGTCAAATATATTTTATTTAACTTGTTCAAGAGAGGACCGATAAGATGTAAAACACAGTCCAAAAAACATCAGGGAAGCTAGAATTGCTAGAATAATACTAATGCTAGGTTAGATAGGAAACTGCTTAATGTCGTAGAGAGCAATAGCCATAATTTGGGGGATTTCTGTTCCACTGGACAGAAATAATTTTCATTTCTATTGGACAAAAATCTACCAGTTAACCCCTTCCCGATGAGTTGTAAAATAACCTAGTCAACAGAAAGCCAGTACCCGAAAGATCATCCAGTGATACCTTCTGTTAATGTCTAAGCTTCAGATCACTTTTTTAGACACTATAAAGTAAGGTCATTTGGGATGCCTCATTTATCTCTTCCAGTAGACATTGTGAAGAAAAACTGCCTCTTCCCAAAAAACACTTCTTGGAGCCACTTTTACTCCATGAGACAAATCACTAGTCTTGGCCAGAATGGCTACTCTTATGATTGTAAGGTACACTCACTTGTTTTATTTTGATGAATTGTTTCTCTTGCCTGGAAAAGTCTTGCTGTCTTTTTAATAATATTAACTTGACAAGGAGGGGGTCCCATTTGAAACTCAAAAATCAGTCCCTTAGAATTCATCAAAATGTAATTCATCTGGAAGAAAGTATTGATATAAAGGCAGGGATATTAAATTTAAATAATTATGGCCATCTTACTATATTTTAACACAATCTGGAAAAAAAAAATATACAGGCAGAAATAAAGAAGAAACAAAAGACCAAAGCCAGGATTAAAGGTTTCAAAAAGCAACAAGAAAGCTTAAGGACACAATTTTTTCACTCCATACAGATCTGATAGTATAAAAAGCTGGGATTCACTACTGCTCTAGTGATAAATTTTATTTATGTTTAAAATAAAAAATAAGCAGGCCTGTAATTTAAGCTGTGCAGAGACACATAAAGAATGTTAATGCTCACTGGGACATTCGAGGAAAGGAAGACTGGTGGGCAATAAAACTATATCTTCATCTGTCGGGGTTTTAAAATCATTCCTGTGTTACATAAAACAGGCTAATTCAAAGTGCTTACTTTTCTGAAATCACACAGGGTTCCTGGAAAATTAATTTACAGTGGAGAGAAACTGGATTTTTTTTTTCAAATAAATAACTTAAATTGACACTTGCCTGCCTTACTTAAAAACGTTATTGAAATGGCTATAACTTGAAGACTTTCAACCGATTAAAGCCTCTCTGTTTCTGTCACTCTGTGGCAGCCAGTGGCCGGTGTGCTTGACAGAATTCAGAAGAGAGAACAGCATATGGCAGAATGAGTTTTGAGCTCCAGAGAAATCTTCCTGTCCCTACTCCATCTGTGCATTGTGTGGTGCCTCTCCCCACAGTGCAGAGATGCTGAGTTACAGACAGTAGAAATGTATGATGGGAAAATACAGAAACAGCTTTTGTGTCATGCCGAGCATTAACGGAACACTCCCATTCCACAGCACACATCTTAAGCTGAGAGAGGCGAGTCGTGTAAGTTTATCTGAGGGCGCTCAGTGATTCTTTGAGCTCAGGGCACAAAGAAAGCTTCCTGGATGAAAGCGATGTGAAATGATTGCTGGAATGTGTCAGTCAGTGTTTGGCTTTGGGGTCTGAGGAAGGACGTGTCGTGCAAATCATTGGCCTCCTGGGAAAAATCAGAAATACATTCAAGCGGCCGGAGATTCCTGAGAGGGCTCAAGACAGACAAACCCTTAGAGTATTTCTTCTGTACACCTCGACCGAAATGATTTTGTTGACAGAAGCTGAAAGAAAGAAAAATAGAACCAGGGGTTTGTGTTTTATTATGCCGAGCGTGCTGTTGGGGGATTTTTATTAGTTAGTAGCCATTGTTTCTCTAGAATGTAGGGAAACACAGGCAAACATTTGGTCCTTGTGTTTTGCTTTCACTGTATCTATTCCCTTTTCCTTAAGCCATGTCGAGGGCTCCAATCCTCTCATGTCTGGATTGCTGAACCCCAGGCCACTGCCCTGCTCCTGGGCTCCCAGCACGACATGGACATGGAAGCCAGGCAGAGAGCAGGAGGACAAGAAGCAGGGCCTGGGGACACAA
>NW_011888852.1:2541192-2543666 GCF_000151845.1 Pteropus vampyrus | reverse complement strand
CACCCTGGCATTACAGGTTGTCATCCCTGTCAACCCACCCTGACGTGCTTGCAGGCAGGTCATTAGGATGACTATTCTTAGAGAAAGCAAGAGCAATCAAAAGACCATAGACTTCGGAATCAGGGAAACCTAGGTTGAAATCTCAACTCTGCTACCGATAATTCGAGTGAACTTACACAAATGGAAGCTTCTCTGAGTGTTCATCACATTTTGGGGTAAAATGTCCTTCATCTCATGAAAAGAGAAAAAGGACAGAAGAAAACGGCTAGCTCACCTAAGTGGTCACATCTTCCTCTGCAAAGAAAACTGGAATAAAGGACTAGACTGAGTATCAAGGTATCTTGCTACTAAAAATGGCTACTAAAAATGGCTACTAAAAATAGGAGCGAATTGCTTCAGTCCTCTGGGTTTCAATTTCACCATCTTAAAAAAAAGCAAATGAACCCTATGCTCTGTGAATCCAGCTCCTCACAGTCACAATAGATTGTTGTGCGGTAGGGGAAGAAAGGTTTTGGTTATTAAAAGGTATTCTATTGTCTGCCTTTATCTTTGGTCTTCTCTCACATTGGTATAAACCTGGCCAAAGGAGTAAGGACTGATGTAGAAAGAAAGTTTTTCTGTTTTAATCTGTGGAAGAGAAACACAATGTTACTTTCTATTCGGCAGGGGTGGAGTTGGGTAGCTAAGCCATGGAGTCTGGTCATATCCCGGGAACTTTGCTCATTGGAGCCTAGGAAGGTAGCTCATTATCACTTTGCTTCACTGTAAGTGTGTCATGACCAGTGGTGCCACTTTCAGCATCTCTAACCTTGAGGACCTCGATATGAGAATTTTCATAGAATCATACAGCTAGGATTATTTTATAATGACATTCCCTCTGGGAAGCTTGGATAATGTACATGTTTATGAAAGAATCAGTGAGAGCAGAAGGCTGATGAGCATGGGCTGTGTGAATTAGCACCAAACCAATAGGAACAGGTTTCTTTCTACAGACCTTGTTTGCTTTTCCTTGCTCATTGGACTCTATGAAATCAGAGCCCAAAGGTGTAGTAATTAATTCTGCAAAGGGATCTTTCATAATATGAGAACCAGTGCCTACTTTTGTACCTAATTCATCCTTAAAATATGTATACATGTAGGGATTTTCATATTATTAGTGAGGTTTTCATACCTACGGCACTAAAAATATGACAAGATTCCCAAGCAGTTCAATGAATATTGTCTCTGCATCTGGATCACGGACATTTTTTTGGCTTGGTCTTCATCATTTTTTTTTTTTTTTTTTTTTTTTGGTATTTGATAATATATTTCTAAAACTGCATATCTGTCCTTTAGGTTTGATTTGTTTCCTTCGTCAGTGAGCAATTAGTCAACAAGTTCAGTTCTCATGACGATTTCACTGAGATTGTGGGCTAACTTTGCCATGACCTAGTAATTCTTTCTCTCCGTGAATTGCACAGTATAGACAGGGGTATGCTAGAGCCAGCTTGCCTCAACTTGAGAAAATCGATGGTTAAATTTTCAGGAATTTTGAGAGCTGATTGACATCTCATTGACAGCTTGAAATCAGGTACGGTGCTAATAGTTACACCATGGAAACCGGCAAATACTACAAATCAGGGTTTCCTTCCTGTCTCCAGAGAGCTGCTTGTTGAACACTCACCAGCACACCATTGGTGGGACAATTTATCAGACGTAACTAAGATTAATGTTTTGTCCGTTAATCAACAAGTTGATTAAAGTGAGAATGATGACTTGAAGTGCATAACCACACATTTATTTGTACATCTTTTGATATGGAGCTAAGGCCTTTTGTTGAATGTGGAGTCACTTTCTCCCTAAATAATGCTCACACTGCCTACTTACAATTTCCAGTGCCAGTTTCATTAAAGGTCAGCAGGACTTTAAAAATACTCGTGATGCAACCTGAATGCAGAATCTTTCCTGGTTATTTCCCTAGGTTTTTAGTAGTTTCGCCTTCACCCAGTTTGACATAAATGTATCTTAGTGACTTGCTTGCATTGCCTTTTCATATAAACAACAGTCTTTTAACATTCACATGTTGTCAGCTGAAATAATGTTGAATTAAATTAGGTGATTATAATGATAAGTACCATTGACACAAACAGCTTTGTGAAACTGACACAGCTGATTCTTGGTACACAGAATGCTTAGGCATACCAGCAGTGGGCCCAGGCCTGAGCATTTGCTGTATCATGAGCATCAGTCAACACAATCCCCAGATGACAGGAAGAGTGATAATTAACCCCATTAATAAAGCGAAGGTTAGTTAAAATTTATATTGTACTATTGTTTTTATATTTCTGACTTTTAATCACTTTGAAGAAAATGACAATGGCGAACTATGTAAAATAGTCAAATAATATATTTAGTTTCTTCTAAAACAGATGTATTTAGAAAAGTGTATATGAATATCGATAAAATCAAATTGAATAGAAGGCCACAGGATAACA
>NW_011888852.1:2536768-2540765 GCF_000151845.1 Pteropus vampyrus | reverse complement strand
ACCACCATCACTATTACAGAAATAAGAGCAACAACTAATATTTACTGAGCTCTTCCTAGGTGTCAGCATTATTATTCTAAAGAGCTTTCCATGCATTATTTTCTTCATGGTTTAGGTGAGAAAATCAACACACAGAAAGATGATGTAAGTTGCCTCGGGCCCCTCAGTAGGTAAGAGTTTTAAATGGGTTTTAAATTAAGATAATTCTGACTCCAGAGACTGTGATCTTCAACAAGAAACCATACAGTACACATTGAAGGTACCAATGCTTATCAGCGGCTCTGCGCTCCCTACTTCTTCATGTGTGTTTATCTAAGGGTACTTCTCTGCCCATAGTTGGATTAGAAGTGTTCCAACTCACCCGTGGCTGAATGATGGGAGGGAAGCCTAAAAGGAGGAGGCAAAAAGCTCTTTTTATAAGCTCCGATTCATGATACTCACATTTCCATTGCCCTTAATGTTCTCGTTATCTATAACTGTGTTAAAAATTACTCTGAAATTTAATGGTGGAAACAACTGTTATTCTCTTACTATTCTGTGCGAAGGTGAGTATCAGCTGGGCAGTTTTCGCTTGGTGGCCTTAATGTCCTTCCCATCAGATGGTGGTTTGGGCTGAATCATCTGAAGGCTTGACGGGGCTGGATGGCCAAGAAGGTGCGTTCACATGTCTGGCAGTTGATTCTGGCTATTGGTGCAAGGTCACCTGTCCACAAGAGCACCTACCTATGTCCTCTCCATGTGGCTTGCACTTCCTCACAGAAAGATGGTGTCAGCATAATCAGTCTTCCTTTCTAGTAGCTCACGGTTCTGAGAAAGCAAGATAGAAGCTGCCAGTCCTCTTAAATACTCGTCTCAGAAGTCGTGTAGTATCACTTCCTCCATACTTATTGATCAAGCAAATGAAAGGTTAGTCCAGATTCTGAGAGAGGAGAACTAGACACCTCCTCTTAATGGGAGAAATAGCAAATAGTAACAATCCACAGCTGTCTTTAATCTACTACATCTACCAATGTCTGCCACTTTTCATTGCCAAGGATCCCAGAATTGCCGAGTCCTACCCAACAGGCTTAGGAGTCTATCCTTTGGAATGATTCACACCATGAAGGAAACTGCCTCTGAAGGCTAATAAAGCCTGACACAGTGCACCCTAGCTGTACGTTGCCATGTTTAAAGCACATTTTATCAGAACCCCTCTTCTTTTTACTACGACTTACAAAGTTTCATTGTAAAATGAAGAAAATATACATTTTGAAGAAGACTCTTTTCTAATTTAAAAGAAAAATCAAAATTATTAAAAAAAAAAAAAAAAAACCCTGCAGTAAGCACACATTTGTTACCTGACAAGGGCCTTTTGGCTGTAAGTTACCCCAGACGCATAGTGGGCCACCAGGATCTGGATCCCCAGGTCACGTCGAAGCCCTCCAATGCCACTTGCAAGTTGATGTCTGTCAAAGATGCCCCCACCCCTCCCAACCTGAGGATCCCTGGCATTTTAACAAGGCATCACTTTCTTTTTCACATGTGAAAAGTACTTTTCTGCAATGCATCGATCTCTCGGATAAATCATGGCTATTATGCCTATTCTAATTCTCTGTATAAAAACTCTGTCTTTCATGTCCTGGGACATTTTAATGCTGTGTGCTGAGCTAATGTGCAAAATAGACACCCATTATTACCTATTTACTCGGGTTATTATTCTGGCTAAGGTGTAATTTTCCACCAGCCATTTGTTTAGAAATCTGGCAGCACACAGAGAACATTTCCATACTTAAAAAGCATCCAAAATTTAGAATGACATCCAGTGATATTAAGCAAGTGTAGATAATGCTCTCCAACTTCATCAAATATTCATGGTTAATTATAGTCATAATATTTATGTCGCTGTGAAAATTAAGGTTGCAAGCTTCTTGTACACAGGCTAAAAATACAAGCTCACAGACTTTGCTATTGCTTACCGCTTTCATTACTGGAATTTCTCATTGTCATTAAATAGAATGACAAGCACGGTATTCTTTGGCCCCCTAATTCACACTGCACATTTGATATCTCCTTTGATACACCAGATAGAACATGTGGAAAGAGCTGAGGGACCATCAGAGCATCTCCCACAAGAGAAGTGTGTGAACAGAGGCCCAGTGGCTACATTTTCTGGAACAAAAATCAGGACACATGAACTGACAAGTCTGAGAATACTTTGAATACTTTGAGCAGCCACAAGATAGATGATGTGAAATTCAGAGTCTTAGGAAATGAGACCTATGGTCATCACATCTGAAGGGAAATAAGATCGCATGATGCAGAAGAAGGAAGGTCTCGAATAATCTAGTCTTATCTATTTTCTACTCAACCATGGTTCGGGATAAGAATGCAATTGTAAATTTAAAAGACAGGTATGGAAAAAAATCTTTCCAAAATGTATATCTAGTTTAACACCTGTCTCTGAAAACCGTCCATTGAAAGTACAGTTCAAACTCCCTAGATCGACATAGCTCATTTTCTTGCCTCATCTCCTCCTTCCATTTCTGTGCCTCCGATACGCCAGGTCAGGGTACTTGTACTTCTCAGTCTGTCACACTCTGGTCCATTTCTTATTCTAGCTCTTCTTTTAGGAATGCTCATTTCAGTGTGGTCTCTTAGGCAAAGTTCATCTCGTCTTTAATACTCAACATCAGTATCACCCAAGGTTTCTTAACCTTCCAGAATCTAGACGAGCTGAGCCAGATACACATTCTCCCAAGCTTCTCTTATGCCTGATACGTATTTCACGAATAGACTAATCCATTTCATTTAATTATGGGTTTACACGAACCCTACAAAATTGTAAAAAAGAAAACTTGTTAAATTTGCAGGTGATGCAAATTTTGGAAAGATAGTAAATTCAATGGATGACAAAATTAAGTTCTAAAAGAAGATTTCAGCATATTGAAAAGATGGACCAGGAGATGCATGATGCAATCCATTGAAGTAAATATGACCTTCTTCATTGGATATCAGAATAGCAACTGCCAAGTTTTAGTGGATACCTAGCTGAATAGCAGAATGAGAGAATTGATTGTACATTGTAAGAATAATATAAATACATAACAGTAATGTGGCACCTTAAAAAATAAGGCCAACCTTCAGCTACCTTACTAAATTTATAAAATATACAGCTAGAGGGAGGTATGGTCATTTGATACTCTGCTGGGCTCAACATTCTGGGATATATTGTTCAGTCCAGGGACTTTTTTTGAAGAAGGTCATTAACAAAGTTCTATTCATTGACACAAACTGCTAGTTGCCTATCAATATCAACATTTATTCTCCCTTATACATTTTTCAGGGAGATGATGTGCTCAGCTGAATTATTATGTTTTCATAATCCCTTGCAGCTCTGTGGTATAGTATGGCCAATCAGATGTTTTTGTAAATATGACCCTCCCGAGAAAGCCCTGTGAAGAGGGCTTTCGACAGCCACGTTCTTTTGCTTTTTGCAATTTCTCCTCTGGTTTGGAACAGAGATGCTGTTACGAAGGTGGGGCAGCCATGTAGGAATCATGTGGCAGCATCAAGAATGAGGACAAAAACCATATGCCACGAAAAGCAGCTGGAAGCTGGGTCTCTGGTGGCCCTGCCAGGGCTGCCTACCTCTGAGTTTTTCACATGAAAAAATAAGCAGCTATCTTTGTTTAAGCCACTTTTGTTTGTTTTCTCTTCCAGGCAGCCTAGTACAATGGTGACCAGGGTGTGAGAGGTTGAGATGGGATGTCAACAAGAAATGCACAAGTGAAGTACATTTAGCCTGCAGGTGAGGGGTCTGAGTGGGGACTAGCTGACTGGCTTTACCTATCCGAAACACTGCTACATGAGAGAGGACATAGACTTTATATCACAGCTTCTGAAGGTGGCACTGGGACTGTGGTAGAAGTTATGGGAAGGAGATTGAACTCATCAAAGAAAGACGTTTTAGAGATATAAAGCCACCTAAAAAGTGGTTAAAACTCATAGAAAAAGAGAT
>NW_011888852.1:2528034-2535674 GCF_000151845.1 Pteropus vampyrus | reverse complement strand
AATTTTCTAAGCAAGTACATTTGCACCAAAAGAATAAAAAGAATATACTATAAACACAAAGTACAATATTTTAAAAGGAATCATTTTAGCTTTGTGCCAAACTCATTTGCACTGTCCTTGTCTTCATTTTGCCTAGGAAAACTTCATCAAGGAACATCAAAATTTAGTAGTATAAAACAACCACAAATATCTATTATTTCTCATGGTTTCTGTGGATCAGAAATTTAGTCGCTCATCTGGGCAGTTATGGCTCATGCCTCTTGTTAAAATCAAAAGCAAACACAGACCAGCCTTGAAGGCTCCCTGAACACACAAAACCAGGTTAGTCACAAAACTTAATTTAGCTTATTTTGCAAGACTAACTTGACCTGGGTCATCACTGGCTTCTACTCTGGAAATCACAAGCAAAACTTGAACTGTTTCCCAAAGTTGACATGAGTTAACCACTGAAAATTCTAATATTAAAACCAATCAATGTGAAGAACAAAGTCGCTGCTTTCTCATTATAAACTGCTTTATGATAACATACCCCGAGCCTCTATGTTTTGCTTAGGGTACTCCTGGTTTGCGAACTGGCTTTTGATGTGCACAATAAACTTTCACCAGTTACTACTTCGGTAATGCATTGCTTTCACTTCATTTATGTATTTTTGAACTTATCACACTCTCATGAGGTTGTAGCCAAGTAGTGGCTGGGGCAGGGGTCATCTCCAAGGGCATCTTCACTCACACGTCTCTCAGCCCCAAAGATATTCAGGTCCTCATCTCTGGAACCTTGCAGTTGTGATTAAATAAGAATCTTAACATGGAAGCTCATCCTGGATGATCCTGGTGGGCTCTAAATGCAATGACAAGTGTCCTGATAGAAGGGGGTAGGAGCAGACTTGGCATGGAAGGACAAGGGGATGCAATCACTGAAGCAGGGCACCACACTGCTGCATTTTAAGACAGAGTAAGGGGACACATGCCAAGAAATGCAGCTCTAGAAGCTGGAAAAGGCAAGAAAATGGGCTCTTCCCTCCAGCCTCCGGAGGGAGCACGGTGCTGCCACCACCTTGATTTTGGCCCTTCTGACTGATTTTAGACCTCTAGAACCATAAGAGAATAACATGTGTTCTTTTAAGCCACCAAGTTTGTGACAGTTTGTTACAGCAGGAAACTGATACACATAGAAGGACTCAGTCGGCTGGGGCCCTTTAGACATCTCTGCCTCCTTCTACATGGCATCTCCACATGGTCGCTCCAGCATGAAAATCTCAGGATAGCCAGAATTCTTACCTGGTAGTTCAGGTATGCACAAGTGTGTCCTGGAGGAAAGGGACAACTGGGGAGAAGTGTCTTTGATATTTTTAACCTCACCTCAAAGTCATGCAGCATCACTTCCAGGACATTGTACTTATTAGAAGGCAGGTGACAGGTCTGGTCCACATTCAGGTGGAGGAAATAGACACCACCTTTGTAAGCGAGGAGTGTCAAAGAATCTTGACATTTTTAAAACCACGATCATTACTATAGACTGTTATTTTTACCTTTATAAAAAGATAAAAGGTGAAGCTTTCTTGCTTGACCTTTTACATTGAAGTCTATGATCCACTTGAAAAAATGTTTATAGAGAGGGACAAAAATGGTGTAGATGATACAGGCTCTGTTCATCCCTCTGGCCACCAAGTCAAAGTTGTGACGAAAACAAGGAGCAGCAGCAAAGAAAAATCACCTGGGATCTGGATGAACAAGCCATACAACTAGGGAGAAATCCAAGAAAGCACCCTGCAATGGCAGAAGGTAGGACAGGGCGAGGACGCGGGGCTGCCTGGTCCCAAGTGGCTGAGTGAGACGGAGGCTGCGGCAGCGGCAGACGCCTCTTAAAGGGGCCGCATCCACGAGCGGACTTCAATGGTGACAGACCTGCTCACTCTGAGCACCAGTGCTGACCTGGCTGCACACAGGGAGCACCAGGGACTTACAAGGAGATATTGTCGGAGAGAGGGTCAAAGCAAGACTTGCTCGGTACAGAAATGCTGGCGGCATCCATTGTTCCCTGTTGAGCCCTCCCCTCTCCTAGTGCGCGGACAAAGCACCACCATAGCCGAGAAGTCATCAAACTGCATAACAGAGGTCGCTCCACCCAGAGGATTCCCTGAAACCCTGCCACCCCCAACCCGAGCCCCACCCAAGCCACATCCAGGTGTATCCTTGGGGAGTCAGGTGCTCCTTGCTGAGCAGCGCCTAGACTCACACTGGAGGCAGCTGGCCTCAGATTCTGGTGTGGCCTTTTGAGGCAGCTATAAGTACAGCATCTGTAGATTGCTTGCTGAATCTTAACAGGTGGCCCCAGAGGGGCACAGACTTGGGCTAAGTTTGGCCTGCAGCTGAACCCCTCTCAGGACTATGCCACTGGACACCTACTTCACAAATCCACATTAATAAGACTGGGAGACTTAGAAGCTTTGCTTAATACATAGAAACAGACACAGAAGTCAGCCAAAATGGGAACACAGAGAAGCAGAAACCATATGAGAGAACAGAACAGAGATCTAGATATAATGAAGTCAAGTAATGTAACAGATTCAGAGTTCAAAACACTAGTTATAAAGATGCTCAATGAACTGTAGATAAATTCAGTGAGAACTTCAAGAAAGAGATAAAAAACATAAAAATGGAAATGGAAATTATCAAAGGGAACCAGTCTGAAATGAAGCACACATTATCTGAGATGAGAAGTATATTAAATGGAATAAACAAAGGAATAAACAAAAGGAATAAAGAAAAGGATCAAATGTCCTACCTAGAGGATGGGAAAGCCAAGGACATGCAATCAGAATGGCAAGAGATAAGGTGCCAAGATGATAAAAATAATTTAAGGAGAATATATGATACTATTAAGGGTCCAAATATCCATCTGATCGATGTAGCTGAAGAAAATCAAGATATTGAACAACTATTTGAAGAAATAATGATGGAAAACTTCCCTTACCTAGTGAAGGAAATAGACATAAAACCCCAGGAAGCTCAGAGGATTCCAAAAATCAGGAATCCAAAGAGGCCCACACCAAGACACATTATAATTAAAATGCCAAAGGTTAAATACAAAGAAAGAATATTAAAAGCAGCAAGAGAAAAACAAATAGTTACCTATAAGGGAACACCCATAAGATTGACAGCTGATTTCTCAAAAGAAACTTGGCACAAAATATTCGACAGGATGAAGGGCTTGGCACAAAATATTCAACAGGATGAAGACCCAGAATCTACAACCAAGAATACTTTATCCAGCAAAGCTATCATTAAGAGTTGAAGGACAGATTAAGAGCTTCCCAGACAAAAATAAGCTAAATGAATTTATCACCACCAAGCCAATATTACAAGAAATGTTGGAGGGACTTCTTTAAGAAGAAAAAACATGTATCAATAACAGGAATAAAGAATGGTAACAACTACATTCCTATCAATAAATACCTTAAATGGAAAAGAATTAAGTGCTCCAGCCAAAAGATAGAGTGGCAGAAAGGATATGAAAACAAGACCTCTACATATGCTGCCTACAAGAGACTCACTTCAGATTAAAAGACACACACAGACTAAAAGGAAGAGGATGGAAAAAGATATTGCTTTATTTGACCTAGAAGGTATTTAAGTCAGGCAGAGAAAGATAAATACTATATGATTTCACTTACATGCGGAATCTAAAGAATAAAAAGAACAAACTAATCAAAAACAGACTCACACATATAGTGGACAATTTGGTGATGAACAGAGAGGAGGGAAGTTTGGGGGGCTGGGAGAATGGGGTGAAGGGTTAAAAAAGTACAAATTAGTAGCTAATAGATGGTCACAAGGATGGGGAGTATGACATAGGGAATGCAGTTAGCTTTAATACGTTGGCTAAGTGGAGGGTCAGAGGAGAGAGATAGCAATTGGAGTGATCGTTTTATGAACTATATAGATGTCTAACCAATGTACTGTATATTGAAACTAATTAAAATAAATAAATTTTTTCAAATATTTATAAAGAGTGTGAAGGTGAGGCTTTCTCCTATGCAGAAGTGCCAGCGGTATCCGTTGTTCATCTGTTGAGCCCTCTCCCGTCCCAGCAAAGATACTCAGAGCCACCAAAACTGAGATGTCACCACACTGGATAACAGAGGTCGCTCCGTCCAGAGGATTCCCTGAAACCCCGCCTCCCCTTTCATCTAGTTGTGTCCTTGGAGGGTCCTGTGTGCCCCTTGCTGAGAAGTTCCAAGACCTACGCTAGTGGCAGCTGGCCTCAGTTTCTGGTGTGGCCTCTTGAGGCAACTATAAGCATGGTATCAACAACAACAAAAATGGAAACAAACTCATAAATACAGAGAATATTTTGAGGGCTACTAGATAGGGAGAGGGATTAGGGAGGACAGTGGAAAAAAGGGCAAAGGGATTAAGAAGTACAAATGGATAGCTACAAAATAGTCATGGAGATATTTCCTTATGCGTAAGGAAAATAATCAACAATGTTGTAATAAATATGTAAGGGGGAAGAAGGGTACTAGATTTAGTGGGGTGATCACTTTGTGAGTTATATAGATCTCTAATCACTATGCTGCACAACTGAAACTAATATATGATTATATGCCAATTATAATTGAAAAAAATCATTGAATTGTACAATGTAAATATTAGTAATTAATTGTCAATTATATTTCAATAAAGCTGTGGGGAAAAAAAGAGAGTATGAGGTAGGAGTAAGAATTTATTTTTTTTCCCCATGGGGATATCTCACTGACTTACCACCATTTATTGAAAAAAAAATCTTTTTTTCTTTTTACAGTGCTAACTTGGTAAAAAAAATCAGATGACCCTATATGCATGAGTCTGTTTCTAGACCTTTTATTTTTTTTTCATTGCCTATCTTTGTCCAATACATTATATTATTATTATATTATCTCTATAGTAAATTTTAATATCTGGTAGTTTTAAGTACTTTGACTTTGTTCTTTTTGAGGGTTGTCTTGGCTAGTCTAGGTCCTTTGGATGAAATTGATATCTTAACAAAATCGAATCTTCTCACTTATGATCTATCTCTCTGTTTACGTCCCCTTTAAAGTCTCTCGGTACAGTCATGTGGTTTTTTGTACATCTTTCATTAGAATTATCTTTAAGTATTTGATGCTTTTTAACACTATTGCAAATGATGTATTTTTAAATTTAATTTTCAGTCATTGATTGCTAGCAAATAGAAATACAATTTATTTTTGTTCATTAATATACTTATTTATCCTACTGGTTTCCATATTGTGTTATACATTTTTACATACACAATCATGTCAAATACCAATAAAGACAATTTTACTTCATATATTACAATCTTCATACATTTATTTTATTTTTCTTGCCTCATTGCACTAATATTCTTAGAAAAATACTGAATAAAAGATGTGATAGATGGCATCTTTTTCTTTTCTAATCTCAAGGAGAAAGTGTTCAGTGTTTCGCCATGTAAATAATGCTAACAAATTTTTATAGGCAAATTTTATCAGATTGAGCACATTCTCTTCTATTCTTTATGATTTTTAAAAATCATAAATGAGTTAAATTTTATCAAAAGTTTTTCTTTGTCTATCAAAAATATTTTTAAGTTTACTGTCATAAAATATTGTGACTTATGAGCCACATCTCAACAAATTTAAAAGGTTAAAATGAAATAATATATATATTCTCTGATCAAAGTATCACTTTTTGTTATGTTTGCTATCCAAGGTTTCTTAGGGCAATTAGAAAGCAAAAATCTCCATAAGAGCAGGTTAGTAATTATAAACTCTGTGGAAAATTTTCTCACCTAGAGCTGAGGCCGAAGCTGACAAATTTTCTTTTTATCTCCCTGTAGTGAAAGATTAATTTTTTTAGCCCACTCTTTTCTTGAAGGTGTAACTATCAAAAGTCCTGGATTTCTACAGCGTCCTCACTTTTAACTCCTCCTGAGAGTGATCTGAAAGCTTTACCTCCTGTCTTCCTGTGACTATAAATAATAAACGTCTTGTTTTCCCAGATCTGCTATCAATTCGGGTAATTCACCACTCCAGTTCCTGTCTGCTTCTCTATTTATTAGCTTCACTTTTATCTTCAGCATCTGGAGATTTTCCTCACCTTCTTAGGATCCCAGCTATGCATTAGCGAGGATGTTGGTTATGTTTCGCCTATATTCTGTAGCAAGGGTTTTTCTCAAATTATTTATCATCTATTAACTATCTCAGGACACCGTATAAGCTAATAATTTCCCTTTGGATATTGAATATCTCATTTATCATACAGTACAATTTCATGTTTCTTATGGTCTGTTTCTAAACTACTAATTACTTCCACTGCTCTGACTGTCCATTCTAGAATCGGTGCCACAGCAACAATTTTTAATTCACAGCTTTAGAGGACATTTCAATAACTAGTAGTACGATTGTATTGTCATTATTCTTTTAATAAGTATGTTATTTGCTATTTTTTCTAGGCGGTTATTCCAGATAAATCATCATCTCTCTTAATTATGTCCTAGTAAAACACTAGAGTGTTAATTAGTTATGCTGCATTAAAATTCATATATATTTTATTTACAAGAGTCTACATTTATGGACAAACTATTTTGTTAATTTTCATTGACTCACCAAGCTCTCCGACCACTTTTTAGTCTCTTCCTTTTTGTGTGCGTGAATCCCTGTCCCCAAACCCAAAATTCTTGCAATCTAACCCTTTTTATCAAAAATTTCTTTTAAGAAAGGATCTGACATGAATAATTTGTGATAACCAACATGTTTCTTCTCTCGGCAATATCTGTGAGCTAACGCCTGAGCTTCAGTGGTAGAATTAATTATTAGTTGGCGAGTGAGAGGTGTTTCTGTGTTCTTAAATTCCTGGAGGCTTAGCTCCCTTCTTCTGGTTCGTAAGTGCAGCTTTATTAGCATGGCCATAACCATTCATTGTTATTATTCATCTGCCCAATTCTTCCCTTTGCCATCTGGAGGATGACTTCGAACTTCAGCAGAAGGAAAATTTTCCTCTGTCTTTCTCTTAGATTTACCTCGAAGCCAGGCTGCTCCACACAGGATCACATTTCATAGGCAGAGACGTGCAGCTACAACAGCACAGCCAAGTGAATCCTGGACGTAGGCCCCTTCTCCCTCTCAGTGCTCACCTGGGGTAAAATCAAGAGAGAAGCTAGAGGGTAGTCTTTACACTTCTTTCTTTCATCTACAATCATACAGCCAGTGACATAATTTATTCCCACATTTTAAATAGGAAATATATAGAGAGAGAAACAGAGAGATAGAGAGAGGAAGGAGGGAAGAGGGAAGGAGGGACTGAAGGAAGGAAGGAGGAGGAAGAAAGGGAGGGAAGAAGAAAGCTATTGAGAAGACGTTGAATGAGGATATCCTAGACCAAGTGGCTTTCTGAACAGTTGTATCTAGAGTGAGCTCGAATGTTCACTGAGCAGCATCCTTTCAGTGCTTAAGAAATGACGTGAATGAATTCTTTTTGTCAACTCAAAAAAAAAAAAGTCGCAGAAGCATTAACATTATCTAGCAGTTCCAAAGTAATCCGCACTGTGATTGGGTGCTTCTGTACACCTAGACACACCTGCAGTTGATAGACTGCCCTGCTTTCCATTCAAGGAGGAA
>NW_011888852.1:2523635-2527984 GCF_000151845.1 Pteropus vampyrus | reverse complement strand
CGTATAAGCTAATAATTTCCCTTTGGATATTGAATATCTCATTTATCATACAGTACAATTTCATGTTTCTTATGGTCTGTTTCTAAACTACTAATTACTTCCACTGCTCTGACTGTCCATTCTAGAATCGGTGCCACAGCAACAATTTTTAATTCACAGCTTTAGAGGACATTTCAATAACTAGTAGTACGATTGTATTGTCATTATTCTTTTAATAAGTATGTTATTTGCTATTTTTTCTAGGCGGTTATTCCAGATAAATCATCATCTCTCTTAATTATGTCCTAGTAAAACACTAGAGTGTTAATTAGTTATGCTGCATTAAAATTCATATATATTTTATTTACAAGAGTCTACATTTATGGACAAACTATTTTGTTAATTTTCATTGACTCACCAAGCTCTCCGACCACTTTTTAGTCTCTTCCTTTTTGTGTGCGTGAATCCCTGTCCCCAAACCCAAAATTCTTGCAATCTAACCCTTTTTATCAAAAATTTCTTTTAAGAAAGGATCTGACATGAATAATTTGTGATAACCAACATGTTTCTTCTCTCGGCAATATCTGTGAGCTAACGCCTGAGCTTCAGTGGTAGAATTAATTATTAGTTGGCGAGTGAGAGGTGTTTCTGTGTTCTTAAATTCCTGGAGGCTTAGCTCCCTTCTTCTGGTTCGTAAGTGCAGCTTTATTAGCATGGCCATAACCATTCATTGTTATTATTCATCTGCCCAATTCTTCCCTTTGCCATCTGGAGGATGACTTCGAACTTCAGCAGAAGGAAAATTTTCCTCTGTCTTTCTCTTAGATTTACCTCGAAGCCAGGCTGCTCCACACAGGATCACATTTCATAGGCAGAGACGTGCAGCTACAACAGCACAGCCAAGTGAATCCTGGACGTAGGCCCCTTCTCCCTCTCAGTGCTCACCTGGGGTAAAATCAAGAGAGAAGCTAGAGGGTAGTCTTTACACTTCTTTCTTTCATCTACAATCATACAGCCAGTGACATAATTTATTCCCACATTTTAAATAGGAAATATATAGAGAGAGAAATAGAGAGATAGAGAGAGGAAGGAGGGAAGAGGGAAGGAGGGACTGAAGGAAGGAAGGAGGAGGAAGAAAGGGAGGGAAGAAGAAAGCTATTGAGAAGACGTTGAATGAGGATATCCTAGACCAAGTGGCTTTCTGAACAGTTGTATCTAGAGTGAGCTCGAATGTTCACTGAGCAGCATCCTTTCAGTGCTTAAGAAATGACGTGAATGAATTCTTTTTGTCAACTCAAAAAAAAAAAAGTCGCAGAAGCATTAACATTATCTAGCAGTTCCAAAGTAATCCGCACTGTGATTGGGTGCTTCTGTACACCTAGACACACCTGCAGTTGATAGACTGCCCTGCTTTCCATTCAAGGAGGAATTGCATTTATTAATGGGGTCATAGTCACAGGATTCCAATTCGGCCTCATATTTTCTTCCCAGCAAAATAACCACTACTTTTTTGAAAAGATATCCTTCTACTCCATCATCTTTTCTTTACCCACTTTTATTATCTATAAAAAGACAAATGTTACATTTGAACAATTTCTACATTCCTTTAAATGATGCAGTGTATCAAAATAGAGACTTTTAAGCAGATTTAAACAATGTATAACGAACTTAAGATTCCAGGGGAAAAAAAGTGTGTCTTGTTCAGTAGAGCTTTAGCCTGATGTATCCTTTTCCAGTACTATCCATGCTACCTTATGCTGCCCTGTTAAAGTTTTCTCTGCCAATTTCCATGGGAGCTACTTAATGAACCACCGATTTTCATTTAAAGTCCTTATAGTTTGCAATTGAATTAAAATAATGCATTTGAGAGAATGTGTTCCATTCACGAAAATATATGAAAAAATATTTTTAAGTCAGATGTCAAAATATGAATATTAAAATCAGCACCCTGCCACATAGTTTTTGCTCTTCAATGTGTTTTTACAGATGATTGAAATTGTATCAGTACTTTCTGACTATTAAGTGACAATTTGCAAAATAGCAATTCTAGTACCCAAGCTTTGGGGTAAACGAGTATAAGGTGGTATAATAAATACCTCTGGAGAAGATTTGGGACCAAACAGTAAAGTGTTGATCAAGTAATGAATACATACATTTTCCCGCACCAGAAAGCTCCAGAAACTTAGTTCACAGGGAAGAAAGATTTCTCTTCTCACTGATAGATTAGTTGATGAGAGATAGTGAAGAGTGGGGGAGGGACGCCTTTGTCTTAACTGTGTCTCAATACAGTAAGCGAATGTGTAGCATCATGACACATTTATTCTTTCTGGGACATTTTCACAGTTGATGGCAATTCCAGTACGGTTGCTAGCCACAGCAATCCTGAAACCCAATAAATGTGCCATTTTACTAGAAGGTTTGGCTAAATCAAAGTCAAGTCTTAATCTTATTACAAATATTACCTACAATGTATTAATGAGATAAATGATTACAATTAGTTATTTTGGCAAATCATAGTTCCCATGAGGATTCTTGGTATTTAAATTACTCATTCATTTAACCATTCAATTACCTGGATAACTGGCACACCCCTATTTGATACTAAGCTGACAAATGCTTATTCTTTCTTTTTATTTGTTCAAATTTTTTTAACTTTTCTTCATTTTTTTAAAAAATCATTTTTTAATTACAATTGACACTTAATATTATATTAATTTCAGGTGTACAGAATAGTGGTTAGACTTTTATGTAACTTATGAAGTGACCCCCCAATAAGTCTAGTACCCACCTGACAAATGCTTATTCTATATAATTATTTATTACTATTCTTAGAGACATAAAATAAGGTACTTTTACTTCATTAGATACAGCTTGATCCTAAAAAGTGAGTTGACTGAGTATTAGCTAACTACATCGGATCTATTGATAAGGCAATTCTTTGTCTTAGGAAATAATCTTATTGACAGCCATTGTATAAGCTCAGATAAAGTATTTAGTTATTGAAAATCTTCACAGAATATTAACATACCTAATTCAACTTTACTTCTATAACTACTGGAACATAGCCCCTGTCTGTCAATTCCAGAAAAAGTCACCAAGGGAAGCAAAATCTTCTCAGCATGAGAGTGTTTTAATTAACACTGTAAGCCAAAAAAAAAAAAAAAAAAAAAAAAAAAAAAAAAGGCTGATTGAAAAACTAAGTGTCTAGGAGGTGCCTACACTGACTTTTAAATTTTTACTTAATAGTTTGATGAACATTAGGTATCTCTAAAATTTGAAACATCAAAACATCAGATACCCATGAGTAATTTAAATACTGATTTATTTTATTTTCGAAGGCAATTATAGGGCAGGAAATTATGAGACTGCAGTATCAGCAACATAACAATCTCCAATGAGATAAATCTTTCATGTTCTTTTCAGCAGGGTAATTTATTAATGGAAAAACTTATAATGTTTATTATGCCACCAAAGATTATTTCTACAGAGTCAAACAGAACGACAATATTGGTGGCTGTAATGGAATAAATTGAGATTTTCAAGTGATACATTGAATTTTTTAAATTTAAAATATCTCATTTGAGAGGAAGCAAGCAGGCAGTCGAGTAGCAAATAGCAGCAGTCCAGTGGGGCGCAGATAGGGTCCCCGTGTCACACTGCACCACAGTGGCAAAGAAATTAAAATAATTTGAAAGCAAGAATACTTTTAAGGCTTTATGCATTTTCCTGCACAAAGAAGAGAGTGACTGATTCACGTTTACTAAATCGGTTTGAACTGAAATAAATTAATTCAAGGAAGAAAGTGTTCCTTTTCTAGTTTCGAGTACTTTTATGACCAAGAAGGTGAGAACGAGTAAGTGTTCTTAACGATCATTACCATCAGTGGGTCAAGAAGAACCACAGAGACCCAGTTTCCCGCCGTGCTGCAGAAACGCTGATGTGCGATTTTTTCAATACCAGCATTTAAAGTTGAATGATTTAAAGTCAGATACTTAAGAGTTAAAGTTGCATCTCCGGTGCGTGTTCATACTTGTTTAGTGGTTTCTAAATCTGTGCTTGTAAACAAAATTATTCTTAGTCCTTTGACAACTGCTATTTGTCCTGTAGGAAAATTACTCCCTAAGGAGATGCAAATTGTTTGGTGATACTTGATGGCTTTGTAGTAATTACTATGCTATCAGAAAGCTCAGAATTAAGATAAGCCTTGGCATCAAAATTCCATATGGTTGATGCTAAAATAAGATGCTTAGATGGGTAGAATACTAAATGACATGCATTGAATAAGTAAAATTCCTGAGCCAAGTTTATTCTCAAACCTGGGGCTATCACAATTTGTATCTGGGATCAAACAAAGGTCATTTGAATGTCTC
>NW_011888852.1:2521924-2523385 GCF_000151845.1 Pteropus vampyrus | reverse complement strand
TATATAAATATATAGCATATATAGGATATACAATATGTATTAAATAAGGTGCCTTTTAACAGAAACACACATAAAACAAGATTAGGTACTGACCAGTTGATGAAGATGCTGTGATCAGAGGCTTGTGAGAACCTAACCCACTATTTCCTCCAAGAGCAATGGCTAAGTATTCGTCAATCCAGTGTTTTGGGCAACATTATAGAACATAACTACTATGATTAGTAAGAATTGACTGTAAGTTACAGTCATAAACCCCTTTATTCTTAAATACTTTAGTGTACATCTCCTAAAATTATGGACATTTCCTTATACATCCACAGTATGACTGTCAAAATCAAATTATTGTAAATGACATAGTGCTGTTATATAATCTACTAACCTTATTCAGATTTCCCCAATTGTCTCATTAATATCCAATATAGAAAAATAAAAATACATCTTTTATTCTGGTTTATTTTACTATCACACATTGTATTTATTGATCTAGTTTCTTCAGTTTCCTTTAATCTAGAACAATTTCTCAATCTTTCTTGACCTTTGCATTTTTGAAAAGTTTTAGCCAGTTAATTTGTAGAGTATCTCTCAGTTTGGATTCATTTGATGTTTCCTCATGATTATATTTAGATTTTTTAAGCAGGAATAATACAGAAATGATGTGATATCCTTGATGTATAATATCAACAGGACCTGTATAATATATCTATTGTTCCAATACTTGGTTACTTGGTTGATGTAGTGTCTGTCAGTCTTATCCACTGAAAAGTTACTGTATTTCCATGTGTGATTTAAAAAGTGCCTTCTCAGAAAAATATCCTACTGTCAGAAAATTAGTACCATAGGAGAAAAAAAAAGAAAAAAATAAGAAACATTTTAGGCACTGATAGCCGGTGAAGAAAAGAAAATAAGGTAATTAGATATTAAGTGGGTGTATTCAAAGATGGAATGCTCCTTTATTTTGTTTATAAATAGTTTAACATAAATTTTACTTTTAAATGGTAGTATATTTACACAGTTTAAAATTTTAAAAAAATATTTTTTTTTAAATTTTGGGAAAGATGGCAGCAACACCATGATTTTTAAATCTCCTCAGATATCTACATTAAAAATAGAAGAATGAGGATAACAAAAGCCAAATTCTATAGCTAACATTTACAAAAACGTAAGTGACAAAGTATACTCATGAACTCCAAAAGATGAGCAGGTGGGGACAACCACTGACAACCACATACTTATATAATACCATACAAGTATCATACAGGAGATAAAAGGAATCAATAGGGCATCTGATGAACCAGAGAACTCTGAAATAAATATCAGGTTCACACATTTCAACAGTGGCTAAGTAAAAGAGATCTACAGAGAAGTTTGAAAGGTAATAGTAGTCTGGGCCTGTGATTCTCAAAACTAAAGAGGCAAAGCTCCATTCCAGATCAAAGCTACACACAGGAGAAAAACCAATGC